>NW_024728729.1:0-135000 GCF_018991925.1 Homarus americanus | reverse complement strand
GATAACTTAACCCTTTGAGTACGATAACTTAGCCCCTTGAGTACGATGAATTACGATAACTTAACCTTTCGATTTTAGTGATTTCAGTCATGAGGAAATGTCTTGTTTCTGATGGACATTCTGTGGTCACTGGAGCATTTCCCTCAAACACCAACACCCTTACGAGACCCTTCCTCTTACTGTTTGAGAGAGAGAGAGAGAGAGAGAGAGAGAGAGAGAGAGAGAGAGAGAGAGAGAGAGAGAGAGAGAGAGGAGAGAGAGAGAGAGAGAGAGCCGTTATAAGACCTAGGAATGTAGAGTAGTGCATCATCTGTGGTCTCCCATTATATCAGCTTCACCTGTCACTCACTCGCCAATACACCAAACTTTTTCTCACCTGCCAATCATATACAGATTAAACCAAACACACACAATAAACAGGTGAATACAAAGACTACTCACCATAAATAGAGACGTGAAAAGGTGTCTGACTGGCTCACTGTAACAACACCACCAGGATTCTCAAAAGGTTCCTAAATTAGTCAGCAGATATGTAGATGTGAGAACGTATCTAACTGGTTTAATTAAGCAACGCCACCAAAAAAAAGAAAAATTTCTCAAAGGATGAATAAGAATTAATCTGGTTTACTTAAAGGTTTACAATACAGCAATATACGTCGGAAATAGGTTGTGACTCTACTGTTATTACACGCCGTTTGTTATGTTAAGTCAAAAGTTCAATTATTTCCCTACGAATATTGGGGGAATCCGGAAGTTGATGAGAGTAGGTTAGAGGACAGGTGGATGATGAGAGGGAGAGCAGGTGTGGATGATGAGAAGGAGAGCAGGTGTGGATAATCAGAGGGAGAGCAGGTGTGGATGATGAGAGGAGAGCAGGTGTGGATGATGAGAAGGAGAGCAGGTGTGGATGATGAGAGGGAGAGCAGGTGGATGATGAGAGGAGAGCAGGTGTGATGATGAGAAGGATAGTAGGTGTGGATGATGAGAAGGAGAGCAGGTGTGGATGATGAGAGGGAGAGTAGGGTGGGATGATGAGAGGGAGAGCAGGTGTGGATGATGAGAGGAGAGCAGGTGTGGATGATGAGAGGGAGAGCAGGTGGATGATGAGAAGGAGAGTAGGTGGATGATGAGAGGGAGAGCAGGTGTGGATGATGAGAGGGAGAGCAGGTGGGATGATGAGAGGGAGAGCAGGTGTGGATGATGAGAAGAGAGAGGTGTGGATGATGAGAGGGAGAGCAGGTGTGGAGTGATGAGAGGGAGAGTAGGTGGATGATGAGAGGGAGAGCAGGTGTGGATGATGAGAAGGAGCAGGTGTGGATGATGAGAAGGAGAGCAGGTGAGGATGATCAGAGGAGAGCAGGTGGGATGATGAGATGAGAGAGCAGGTGTGGATAATCAGAGGAGAACAGGTGTGGACGATGAGAGGGAGAGCAGGTGTGGACGATGGAGAGGGAGAGCAGGTGTGGATGATGAGAAGGAGAGCAGGTGTGGAATGAGAGGGAGAGCAGGGTGGATGATGAGAGGGAGAGCAGGTGTGGATGATGAGAAGGATAGTAGGTGTGGATGATGAGAAGGAGAGCAGGTGGATGATGAGAGGGAAGGGGTGGGATGAGAGGAGAGCAGGTGGATGATGAGAGGGAGAGCAGGTGTGGATGATGAGAGGAGAGCAGGTGGATGATGAGAAGGAGAGTAGGGTGTGGATGATGAGAGGAGAAGGGATGATGAGAGGGAGAGCAGGTGTGGATGATGAGAGGGAGAGCAGGTGTGGATGATGAGAAGGAGAGTGAAGGTGGATAGAGAGGGAGAGCAGGTGTGGATGATGAGAGGGGAGAGTAGGTGTGGATGATGAGAGGGAGAGCAGGTGTGGGATGATGAAGGAGAGCAGTGGATGATGAGAAGGAGAGCAGGTGTGATGATCAGAGGGAGGGCTGTGGATGATGAGATGGAGAGCAGGTGTGGATAATCAGAGGAGAACAGGTGTGGACGATGAGAGGAGAGCAGGTGGACGATGAGGACAGGTGGATGATGAGAAGGAGAGCAGGTGGATGATGAGAGGGAGAGCAGGTGTGGATGATGAGAGGGAGAGCAGGTGTGGATGATGAGAGGGAGAGGGTGGATGATGAGAGGGAGAGCAGGTGTGGATGATGAGGAGAGCAGGGTGGATGAAGAGACGGAGAGCAGGTGTGGACGATGAGGGAGAGCAGGTGTGGATGTTGAGAGGGAGAGCAGGTGTGGATGAAGAGAAGGGAGAGAGTGATGATGAGAGGGAGAGCAGGTGTGGATGATGAGAAGGAGAGCAGGTGATAATCAGAGGGAGAGCAGGTGGATGATGAGAAGGAGAGCAGGTGTGGATGATGAGGGGGGAGAGAAAAAGGAGCAGAGGGAGGACAGGTGAGGGCGATGAGAAGGAGAGCAGGTGTGGACGATGAGAGGAAGGGCAGTTTGAACAATGATGGGAACACTAGGAGGGTAATAAGATATGAGAGAGAGAGAGAGAGAGAGAGAGAGAGAGAGAGAGAGAGAGAGAGAGAGAGAGAGAGAGAGAGAGAGAGAGAGAGAGAGAGAGAGAGAGACTGGTATTTCCTGTTTGTGACGGCATCGGGTGTGATCTCATTCAAGACCAGACTTAACCAACACTGGCGCAGGTACAGATACATTCTGGAAATAAGGTAAATTAAAGTTCTTTTAATGTACCCTTCAGCTGACCTCCTCTGGGCTATTCTGGCCTCGCTTGACCTCTTGTAGCCTGTGACCTTTCGAGACCTCCTATGACCCTAAGTGATCGCCTTTAATCCCTAAAGATAGCTCGTGGCCTGCCACGCTTTGCTATAAACAGATGAAATGTACGATTTCCACACGCCTCATCATTCTGTCACTTTATGTAACTTGCTGACAAAACCCATGACCCTTCAGGCTTCCACGCCCTTAATGCATGAGTCATAAAGGCAAGCATGAACGCCGCATGCTTCCCAGTTGGGCACTGTAAACGCTTCTGCGCTTCACCTTGCACAGGATGTAAGGGGGTGCCCAATAAACTAGCCCCCTCCGGGGCAATCTGTAATCTGTAATCTCGTGGCCTTCAGTGATCAGAATTGACTCTGTAATCTCTATTGACCTCAAATGACCCGACCTGACCCAACATGTGGCGTTGCCTTATTTAATCTAGGAGGCGCCACGTGCTGACTGTCAGTGGGGGGGAATGTGAGAGGGAAGGCAGGGTGGGTAAAAGGAGGGGAGGAGGGGAAGGAGAGGAGAAGGGGATCAGGTGGGTGGTAGGGAAGGAGGAGGTGAGAGGAAGAAGGCTTAGGAGGACAGTGTGGATTTGGAGGAGGAGGAGGAGAAAGGAAGATGGTTGGGGTAGGAGAGAGAGAGAGACAGAGAGAGAGAGAGAGAGAGGGGGGGGGGGTGAGATAAGAAGCGTAGGGAAGAAGACTCCGGCCAGACCCTGACAACGCTGCTTCTTATCGCCTTGTTTACAAATGTACGCACGTGTGGCCTCATAATAAACACGTGTAGCGGGAACATGTGTTTAGGTTAGGTTAGGTTAGGTTAGGTAAGGACTGTATTTTTAATTTCCAACATCTTCGTCCCCTTTATACTGTAATGGCTGCTGTAATGTACTGTATTGATTGTAATATGAGGTCTAATGATATTCTTACACAGTTTGATTCTCAGAGATGAATCGTAGAAGTCATTTCATTATTATTATTATTATTATTATTATTATTATTATTATTATTATTGTTGTCAGTCTCAACAAACATAAACACAACTCACCTGCACACGCAAAAAAATCGCCATTCCAAATTTAAACATTAACAAACAACAACAACAACAACAACAATCTGAGAAAACTAAAAACACGAGACAAAATAAAAACCCGTCTTAAATTAATCTCTTAACCTTAATGAGAAATATTTTGAAAGTCTAATTAAAAATTCATATTTATTGGCCAATTATACGGTAATTAAGCAACTGTGTAATTATGTCATGATGGAGATAATAATTTGAATATTAATAGTCAACACTGCAATTCATAAACAAAAAATATTGATCTTTTACGCATAATTAATTGGTATGGATAAAATATATTGATCTTTTATGTATAATTAATTGGTGTGGATAATTAATTCAGTGTATGTAAATTATTGTTCATTATCTCGTGACGTCATCAATGATAGTATCTCGGAGGAAGATGGATCTATCGACAGCAGATCTCAACCTATTACATATACTTGATAGAATTATGTTATCTATTGTTTCTGTTGTGTCTATTGTTTGGTTGTGTCTATTGTTTTTGCTTTATTTATTTTGTTTTGTTTATTGTTTCTGTCACATCCGTTGTTTACGTTAAGAATATTTCTATTATTTCGTCTCTTGTTTCTGTTCCATCATTTGTTTTAATTTTCAGCTATTTTTATTTTTTATTTTTTATTATCTTATGAACCGTTTCGAAATTCTTAGCAAAATAGTGTCACACACACACACACACACACACACACACACACACACACAGACGCAGGTGTATTGAGTCGTGATAGAAATTGCTTCTTATAAGGAAGAGACAGAGCGAATAAGGGAAGGGTGAGGAAGAGGATGAATAGGAGGAGGAAAAGAGAGAGGATGAATAAGAGGAGGAAAAGAGAGAGGAGGAATAAGAGGGCGGAAAAGAGAGAGGAGGAATAGGAGGAGGAAAAGAAAGAGGAGGAATAGGAGGAGGAAAAGAGAGAGGAGGAATAGGAGGAGGAAAAGAGAGAGGATGAATAAGAGGAGGAAGAGAGAGAGAGAGAGAATAAATATAGGAGGGAGAGGAAGCGTAAAAGGAAGAGAAGGGGGGAGGGGGCGAATACAGACAGGAGGAGAGAGAGGGGGAACAAAGATAGGAGACATGAGTGGGAGAATAAACGAGGAAGAGGGAGAATAAAGAGAGAGAGAGAGAGAGAGAGAGAGAGAGAGAGAGAGAATTATCGTCACCCAAATTAATCTTCAAGGATTCTGTGGCTGTCTGTGTTAACCAACTAAGATGTTGTACTGTATCTCTCCGGGGACCAGAACTCATCATTTCCCCTGGCCTTCCTTCCCACAGATTTACTCATTAGCAGCATCTTGGCTATAATCCCCACATCCCAAAGTCTCTAAGTACGGCTATATTCCTCACATCCCAAAGTATCTAAGTCCGGCTATATTCTTCACATCCCAAAGTATCTAAGTACGACTATAATCCTCACATCCAAAAGTATCTAAGTACGGCTATAATCCTCACATCCCAAAGTACCCAAGTACGGCTATAATCCCCACATCCCAAAGTCTCTAAGTACGGCTATAATCCTCACATCCCAAAGTATCTAAGTACGGCTATAATCCTCACATCCCAAAGTATCTAAGTACGGCTATAATCCTCACATCCCAAAGTATCTAAGTACGGCTATAATCCTCACATCCCAAAGTATCTAAGTACCCCAGTGTTCTTTTTTCTCTTGTTACTCTTTAGTCAATGTTTGTCCTTCATTTATTATCAGTCCGTATATCTATCTACAGCATCTTCCTGTAGCTTCACATTTCCAAGTTCCTTCTCCTCTTGCTCCTATTACCAGCTTGAATTTCAGCCTATAAATATTCCCAAAGTTAATAACCAAAATTTTCCCCAGTTTAATAAAAAAAAAATATCCCTAGAGGCGGGGAGGAAGTGGGTGGTATCTAAATATATTTCACCAGAATCAATAACATCCACACGTTCTAAAAAAAAATCGAGGTAGTTTTTGTGAGTGAAAATAACATTGTGTGTGAGCGAGTGAAATTGTTTCTTGTAGTTAGGTTAGGTTGGGTTAGGTTGGGTTAGGTTAGGTTAAGAGAGATGAAGTGTACTCACACTGTCCCTAACAGACAGTCATGCCTATGGGACCCACTTTCACTTGTTTTAAAGGCGCATATATTACAATATAGGAACCCAGTTTGCCTCAGTCTTTCTCTGTATCAAATTTCTTCCTTTCCCTCTCGTTTTCTTTCCATCCTTCATTCCCATTTTTCCTTCACTCCCAAGACTTTCTTTTTTCCTCCATATTTTCTCTCTCCATCTTTTTCTCTCTACCAATACTTCACATTTTCTCTTTGTTTCCTCTCTCTTTCTCATTTTCTCTCTCTCGTTCTCTCTTTCCCTCCCCTCTCACCCCTGGACATTCTCACCTGAGTGCTCTTACCTGTTAGTACCTACCAATTAGTACCTGGCGGGGGGAGGGAGGGAAGGACAGGTGAGCGTAACTTCATACTACGGTCAAAACAACTGTGTGTGTGTGTGTGTGTGTGTGTGTGTGTGTGTGTGTGTTTGTGTGTGTGTGTGTGTGCTAAGATTAATAATGTGTAAAAGTAATTGTTTAATATATACATAATGCAAGAAGTTGTTGATGCTGAGTGAGATACAAGAACTGACAGATGGACGGACATAAAAGACGGATGGACGGATATAAAAGACGGATGGACGAATACAAAGACAAACGGACGTACGGACCTGAACACAAATGGACGGACGGACGGACACAAAGACGAACGGACGGATACAAAGATAAACAGAAGAACAGAAAGACGAATGGACGGACGAACTTAAAGACCAACAGACGGATACGAAGACAAACTGACCGACAAACTGACGAATGGACAAAAAAAAAACCCGAACAAGACACAAAATCGGACGAATAGACAGAAAGACGGTCAGAGAGAACATAAGAACAAAGGAAACTGCAGCGGGCCTTTTGGTCCATACTGGGCAGTCCCATTTAAGCTCAACCCCCATTGCTCATAATATATCCATCCAACCTATGTTTGAAGCTACCCAGCGTATTCGAGTAAAAGATGATGTTTGGTAACTTGTTCCACTCATCCACTACTCTATTTTCAAACCAATGTTTACCTATCTCGCTCCTAAATCTAAAATAGTCTAATTTAAAACCATTGGTACGAGTTCGCTCCTGGTTGGATAGTTTGGGTACCTTTGTTATATCACCTTTGTTTAGCACCTGACTTCCATTTATACACCTCGATCATATCGCCCCTCACTCTACGTCTCTCGAGGGAGTGCAAATTAAGATGTTTTTAAACTGTCTCTGTACTCAAGGTTCCTAATGCCCGGGATTAGTCTTGTCATTCTCCTCTGAATTCTTTCTAAGGAATCTACATGCATTCTGTGGTACTGTGACCAGAACTGAATTGCGTAATGCAAGTGAGGTCTCACAAGCGCAAGATATAGTTTTTAGAATAACCTCGCTAGTCTTGTAATTAACACTCCTTTGTATGAACCCAAGTACTTTATTAACCTTGTTCATATGATATCTGTTTTTTTTCTGTTTAGATCTCCTTGACTAAGTACTTTACATTTGTCCACATAAAATTTCATCTGCCATTTTTTAGACCAAACGAAAAATTAGTTTAGATCTTCCTGTAGTTTTGTGCAGTCCTCATCAGATTTAATTATACGCCTTATTTTAGTGTCGTCAGCAAATTTACTTATGTTGCTGTCTACACCGGTATCTATGTCCTTTATGTACTGTATATAATAAATAGTAATGGTCCAAGTATTGAGCCTTGGAAAACTCCACTAGTAACGTTACTCCAATCGGATTTAGTGCCGATAATGCTTACTCGCTGTTTCCTGTCCTGTAACTACGTCCTAATCTATTTTAGAATATCTCCAATGCCATGAGCCTCCACTTTCGTATTAGTCTTTCGTGGGGGACTCTGTCGAAGCCTTTGCTAAAGTCGAGGTATACCACATGATAATCGTGTCCTTCATCCACTGATTCGAAAACAGTTAAAAAGAATGTTAATAGATTTGTCAGACATGAACGCCTACTTGTGAAGCCATGTTGGGAATCACTGATCAACTGGTGCTTCTTCAGGTGATTTTGAATGGAGTTTAAAATTATTGCTTCCAGCAATTCGTCTACAGTTGATGTTAAACTGAATGGGCGGTAATTAGAGGACAGTGATCTATCTCCCTTCTTGAAAATCGACATCACATTCGTTGTCTTCCAGGATTCTGGTACTGCACCTGTTTTTAATGACATTTTAAACAAATTTGCTAAGGGCATACTAAGCTCATCCTTACATTCCTTTAATACTCTGGCAAATATCTCATCGGGACCTGGTGACTTATTAGCCTTTAGCTTGTCCATTTTTTTTATGAACATCGTTACTAGTCACAACTATATCTCTTAATCTATCTTCTTCACTATCTCTGTATATAGTCGGTGCCTCGGGTATCATGTTTAAATTTTCGGTGGTGAAAACTATTGAAAAATCTCTGTTCAGTTTATTGCTCATTTCTCCGTCGTTCTCCGCTAGCTCGCCGGTATCTGACTCTCCAATCTTGTCTCGTGTTTGAGTTTAATACATTTGGAAGAATCCCTTGGGGTTTGACTTCTCTTCCCTTGCTACCTTCAGTTCATCATTCTTCTTTGCTTTTCTTATCTGGGCAGTGGTACACAGCATGATGGAATTTGTACTGTTCATGTTCAGTCGATCCTGCCGGGTCATACGAGGTCACTGATTGCACACACACACACACACACACACACACAGCACTGTAACCTTTCCACCATGAGATAGAATGGAATGGGACGGAACGGGATAGGATAAGATGGGATGGAATGGGATGTAAGTGGAATAGGACCTGATTGGATGGTGTTTGAAATGGGAAGGTATGGGATGGAATTGGGATAGGACCTGATTGGATGGTGCTGGGATGGGATGGGTTAAGGTGGTACAGGAGGTAGAGGATAGTGCTGGGATGGGGTAGGATGAGATGGGATGGAATAGGATGAAATGAGCTGGGATGAAATAGGATGCGACCTGTTCGAATGGTGTTGAGATGGGATAGGATGGGACTTAATGGGATGCTGGTAAGATAAGATAGGACGGGTTGGGCTAGGATGGGATGTGGCTGGAACGAGATGAGATGAGGTGGGATGGGATGGGATGGGAGAGGATGAGACTTAATGGGATGTTGCTGGGATAAGATAGGACGGGATAGGACCGGGTGAGCTAGGATGGGATGGGGCTGAGACGGGATCGGACAGGATGAGATGAGCTGGGATAGGATGGGGTGGGATGGGATAGAAGATTGTGTTGGAATAGGATGGGATAGAGGAATAAGAACACGATGATGATTGAAATTTTCCTTCCTGTCTGTCATCTGTCTGTCTGTCTGTCTGTCCACTGTCTGTCTGTCCTCTGTCTGTCTGTCTTTCTGTCCTCTGTCTGTCTGTCCTCTGTCTTTCTGTCTGTCTGTTTGTCTGTCTTTGGATCACTGAGTAAATGGATCAATGTTTCAAGTTATTAAAATCATCCCTTCACTGGATCACCGATACATTGGATCATCGGTACATTGAATCACCGGTACATTGGATCATCGGTACATTGGATCACCGGTACATTGAATCACCGGTACCCTTGGTTCACCGATACTTTGGATCACCGGTACATTGGATCACCGGTACATTGGATCACCGGTACATTGAATCACCGGTACATTGGATCACCGATACATTGGATCACCGGAACATTGGATCATTTCTTCTCTAGACTGGTTGGCACCCCCGCGCACATCATTCTTTTCCCTCGACCTAAATGGATCTGTGTAATAAAATGCTTCTACTGACAGCTATGTGAGTCTTCCCCGCCCATGTACGTTCGTGTGTGTGTGTGTGTTGTTATCCACACTGCTCTTCGCCCCATCAACCCAGCCTTACCTCCTCCCTCCCCCAGAAAACTCTACGGTCTTCTTCCGCCTATCTTCCCTTTCCCATTACCCACTACTCCCATTCACTCCCTCCCATCACCCCAACTAACCCTCATTCCCTCCCATCACCCCAACATCACTCACTCCCTCCCATCACCCCAACTTCACTCACTCCCTCCCATCACCCCAACTTCACTCACTCCCTCCCATCACTCTAGCTTCACTCACTCCCTCCCATCACCCCAACTTCACCCACTCCCTTCCCATCATCTCACACGTCGTCTTCCCTTCCCTACTTTATCTCCCCCTTCCCTATTTCCCTCTCCTTATCCTCTAGAGTGAGGGGTGAGAGGTGGGTGAGGGGAATGAGGGGGAGGGGGGTGTCATCGCTACGTCACAACCGTACTGCCCATTCGTCTACAGTTATTGGGTAATCAGCTCGGCCGTGGCACTGTTCAGCCTCGTTCAGAATGTTCAATAGTCGACCCGTCAACACCAGGTTACGTTCTGGGATGAGATTCCACCTCATCCTATCAATGTTCAAATTTTTGTTCAGCCTGTTTAAGCTAGAGTTCATTGTATACCCCACTCCCCCTCCCTACCCCTCCCTACCCCTGCTTCCACCCCCTTAGAAAACTTTATATCTTTCCCCAACTTATTCTAATTTTGTTCAATTTTTTAATCGGTACTGTTCATCGTCTCATTCACCATCGATACAATCACCTCTTCCTAAGTTTGTTCATCTTGTTCATTGACCCACCCACTCTGAACATTACCACCACCACCACCACCACCACCACCACTTGTCCAGGAACAACATTTCAACCCCCCTTTAATTGAACATAACGCAAGACAGAGAGTTCAGCGCGGCCTGTGGATGATGTTCAGAGGTCACAAAGCCTGAGATGGAGAGATAGAGACATCATGCTGGAGGGGGGGGGGGAGGGAGAATGGGGAGGAGAGAGAATATGTTGCTGTGAAGGAAAATGGATGTGTGGAAGGAGGGGGACAGGAAGGAAGAGGGAGAGGAGGAGATAAAGACATAAATAAAGAATAAAAGAGTAGGAGGAGCAATATAAAGGCTTAAAGAAGAGAGGATAAGGAGGAAGAAGAAGAAGGGAGCTAGATAAAGACATAAATAAGAAGAGAGGAGGACAAGGAGGAGGAAAAGGAGGAAGGAGGAGGAGGCCGGGATCAATCCTTTAGAGGTAATTGGTGTGTCCCGGCAACACGGCTGCTGGCTTGTTGATGTTGGCAGGTTTATGCTGGACACTGCTCTCCCTCCTCTGCTGCTGCTGCTGTTACTGCTGCTTCTGCTGTTATTATTGCTGCTGATACTGTTGCTGCTACTGTTGGCTTGTTTACACCGGACGCCGAGCCTCTATTCATGTTCTTCTCGCCTCGTGTTACATTCTTCTTGCTGTGCAGGCTGTTATTGCTCCCTGGGGGAAGAGTACCGCAGGATGCTGTCCAGACCACCGCTGTTGCTGTCTATGTCATCGCCGTTACTGTTGCTGTTTCTGCTCTTGTTACTCCTTCAACGTGTAAGGCCACTGGTGTCCAGGTGGGTGAATGGGCGTCATACACTTACTATGTTCCCTGGGAAAAATTACGTAAGTGACGTCATCATGAATGTGTATCCCGGTTTGTTTATCTAAGTGACGTCATCATAAGTAAGTGCTTATTTACCAATGTGACGTCATTATAAATGGACGTGTAAGTTTAATTACATGAGTGAGGTGTCCAGGTGATCAGTAAAAGTAAGTAGCAAGATGAAGCAGAGAAAATAGAACTAATAGAAGTAACAGTAAGAAGTAGTAAAAGTAAGTAGTAAGTAGTTATAGTTAGTAGCATTAATGAATTATCAATAAAAGTAGAAAATATTAGTCAGTTGTAGTAAGAGAACACGTTGTAGTAGTAGTAACCTTCAACTATGGGTGTAAAGCAACAATATTTACCGCCCCGCCAAGGTGTGTGTGTGTGTGTGTCACGGTGCAGATAACCTCCCCTTCCCTTCACCACTATTTACGAGACGCTCCGATACGTCCCCGTCGTTGTAGGGAGAGTCACTGAAGCTCGTACATTCCCCTGTAGATAAACCTCTTCTATACTGATTCTCAAAGATTCGTAAGTCGTTTTTCGAGTTTCTGTCGTTGTAAATCTGAATCTTTCTATTTCAGTAATCGATTTGTTTTCATGGCAAAGCTTGAGTGAGCGGATTATGAGGAAAAGGTAACGCATGGAACTTTCGAGACTGTACCACGTATCTGTCTGCCTGGCGTGCGTTCACTCCTTGACTACAGGACATAACTCTCTCGTTGCCAAGTATAAGGGGTCCAATTATCTCTACGTC
Source organism: Homarus americanus (assembly GCF_018991925.1). Classification (NCBI taxonomy): domain Eukaryota; kingdom Metazoa; phylum Arthropoda; class Malacostraca; order Decapoda; family Nephropidae; genus Homarus; species Homarus americanus. The sequence continues at coordinate 122,917 of NW_024728729.1, read as the reverse complement.
AGAGGCGTGAGAGATAACGGAGGAAAATGTTATATACTGAAGAACCACTTTGTAGTTAGAGAGCCTCAGGGACCAGGCGAGTCTACCCTGAGGTATGTGGAGGTCCTTCTACTATATGTGAGGGAGAACGTCCGTCTGGCGTAGTTTCCACCGGTGTTTCATTGTGGAATGGAGGAGATTGACACACACACACACACACACACACACACACACACACACACACTTCATGACCAAGAACCTAGTAATCACTACAATGGTTCTGATAAATAACTTGTGATTTACATTCTCGCCATTATTATTTTTGAATATAATAACTATACAATTTTTACACCTAAATTAATTATCAATAAATTTATATTATAAACGAATTACTTACAAATAAAATACCACCATTATTCTTCAACCTTATTTTTTTTTCAATAGCAAATGGAAGAATTAGACACTTTAAGACGTCGCAGTTTTCTGGAAGTTATTTAATTCACTTGGAACAAATTTGAACAGACACGAGAGAGGTCAGGCAGGTTACCCTTAGTCTCGTGTCTCTTTATAATGGTAAGACAGAGTGTTCTTATAAAGTGTGTTTGTAAGGGAGGAATTTTCTTGAGTGTTTATTGTTGTAATTATTTCTATTGATATTGTTATTAATATTTGTATCATTCATTGTTTTTATTAAAGTGATTATTAATATAAATATAAGCAATAATAAAAGTAATGTGATTATTATTATTCACATTATCATTATCATTCACGACAACGATAACAACAGCAATAATAATAATAATAATAATAATAATAATAATAATAATAATAATAATAATAATAATAATAATAATAATAATAATAATAATAATAATAATAATAATAAAAATAATAATAATAATAATAATAATAATAATAATAATAATAATAATAATAATAATAATAAAAAACAAAAGACGTAAACATTCCCAGAGTTGACGTAATCCATCTTACATCTGACAACATTCTGAACCTGATTATACAACAACATACAAACACTAAACATATCGTTAAACATAATCTAATTACACTTGAATATTTAATAAACTTTTAACATATACTTCTGAGGGTAAAAACATATCCGACTGCTTGTGTGTCCGCATGCCTTAAGTTTGGTACAGGGAATGTGTATTAAATTCGAGGTCCGGATTCTTAAAGACTCTTATGTGAGTTTTCTTTTTTGTTCCCTTGAGCGATACGTGTGAGCATGTGTGTTATTGGTTCCTTTAAGTAATCATGTTTTGAGAGAGAGAGAGAGAGAGAGAGAGAGAGAGAGAGAGAGAGAGAGAGAGAGGCTCTTCTTCCCAAACCCTCCTCTAGTCTCTCTCTCCTCTTCCATTACCCTCCCACACCCTCTACACATCATTCCCTCCACCTACCTCCCACACCTACATATACCCTCCCTCAACCTCTCATCCACACCCTCCAAACGCTCCTCATCTCCCTCCTATATATCCTCTGTCCTGTGAGGCAGTAGTAACACTCACACTCTCAGGACCTGATTGAACTATAGTACTCAGATTAGGCAAAACTGCATCTCACTATTACCAATAAAATTGTTTAACTACCTACATATCTTGCCCCCCAAACCACCCTTCATATTCTCCTCTACTCCCCTTTCTTGTCCTCCAAACCACCCTTCATATTCTCCTCTACTCCCCTTCCTTGTCCTCCAAACCACCCTTCATATTCTCCTCTACTCCCCTTCCTTGCCCTCCAAACCACCCTTCATATTCTCCTCTACTCTCCTTCCTTGTCCTCCAAACCACCCTTCATATTCTCCTCTACTCCCCTTTCTTGTCCTCCAAACCACCCTTCATATTCTCCTCTACTCCCCTTCCTTGTCCTCCAAACCACCCTTCATATTCTCCTCTACTCCCCTTCCTTGTCCTCCAAACCACCCTTCATATTCTTCTCTACTCCCCTTCCTTTTCCATCTTGCCCTTCCTTGGCCCCTCCACTACCTTCCCAGACCCTCCCACCACTTCCCTCCCTGGCCGTGTGAGCGCCACTAATTGCTCAGGACAGGAGCCTCCGGAACAAGACACACACACACACACAAAGGTTTAACTCACATTGTGTTGCAAGACCTTTAAGCTAACTGTTGTTGTTGCAATCATCATTGTCATTTCAACAGCTGCTGTTGTCACTCATTGAAACTCTGATTGTTGTTGTTGAAGGTGCGATTTAAGCTAACTGCTTTTGTTGTTGTTGTTGAAATCATCGGTACTAATTCGTTGCTTACATTACGGATGTTTGAAACTAAATATGTTATTTTAATTATCTTAAACTACCATTCGTTAGTATTGTAACCATCTGTAGCGAACAGAGACTACTGTTGTAACAATAAATAGTTAACCCATGTGATTTTAATAAATAAAAGTGAGAATTAATTTAACATATAAATAAAATAAGAAAATAGAAAATCAAGGACAAAAGGAATAAATAGAAATGAAAAAATTAACATTACGAACAACGTGACAATTACTCCTCATACTTTACCACCTGTTTAGGAAGCTACTGTGTCTGAGTGTGTGTGTGCGCACAGATCATAATGATTTGTATGTACACACACACACACACACACACACACACACACACACACACACACACACACGCGCGCGCGCGCGCACTTGTTAGCTATGAGAGCCTCGGGCAGCAGCTGTCAAATTAGACAATAAAATTGCACACGAGAAACAATGAGCCCTGGTGTGTGTGTGTGTGTGTGTGTGTGTGTGTGTGTGTGTGTGTGTGTGTGTGTGTGTGTGTGTGTGTGTGTGTGTTCTTGTGTGTGTGGTGTGTAGGTGTGTGTTTGATTGTGTATGTGTGTGTGTGAAAGAGAGCGAGATAATGCAATGTCTCACTCAACTATGGCATTACCTGATTATTAGCTCCAGCTTATTTCACCTTACGATTAACCTACCCTAAAGCTTACCTAACCAAACCAAACCAAATCTAACCTACCTAACCTAACCTGAGCTAATGTAACCTAACCTCTTCAGGGAACGTTTGAGTTATCTTCAGGTGATATAAGCTGGGGGGGAGACTAATCTTCCGGTGATCCAAACAATGTTCATTACAGCACAAACATGTCAGGTATATGCTGACAGTGACGTGTGTTTCCCTGGACGAAATGGTGATGATTTTGTGTCTGTCCAATTTATATGAATAGAACAATTAACTTGTAAGAACTTGTAGAACTTTTACAGACAGCTACTTTATTGTGCACCTCATACTCTTCCTGTGAGCAGTAGCACAAGGAACTATAGAGCAGAGGTCACAAAGGTGTGATTTAGCCGACAACCTGAAGTGGTAAGGATATTGTGGCGGAGGGCTACGAGTATTTCCACTACATTGTTTGTTTAGTTCGGTACATAGAAGCTTATTGGCTACTAGATGTGAAATGTGAATATAATGTTGCGCATACTGCTAGAGGTACTTGTAAACTACCTTAGTCTAGTCACTCTATGCGTTTCATCATCTTGTAATCTAGTGATCTTGTTACTTTCTCTATAAACATATTTTACTTGATACATCTCATCATGGTAGATAATGGACTGACTAGTGCCTGTTTACACTTGTCTACTTACTTCAAATTCATCAAAAAGTTCTTTACTGATTATAGTGTTTAAGACAGTCCCAGATTGTACTCAACATTGTCATTGTTGGACACGAGTTTAGCCAAGGCATCAACTCTATCATGTTCACTAATGCCTATGTGAGAGGGGATCCACAGCAGCTTGATCCTGATACTCCCGTCAACAAGACACATATGCTTGTGTCTGTCTTCAGAGGCAGGCGGGTGACAATCTGAGTTTAGGGCATCAAGAACAAGTAGTGAGGATAAGGAGTCAATGATGATGAGACTGTCAGTGGCAGTGTCTTCAATAAGTTTCAGGGCTGAGTTTGGCAAATAGTTCAGTTTGTGAGTGGATGCCTAGTTACTTATTCTAGCTCCTTTCTCTATTACATTACCGTTAGGCTGAGTCGCAATGACAACACTTCCAGCCCTCCCACAGACGGTGTTAAGAGAGCCGTCAGTGTAGATGGTCTGTGTGATGTTATTTTCAGTCTGCAGGTTATGTATGTGGTCAAGAGCTCTCTTTTTGGCAGTGTGTTGGAGATAAGGATTAGGTGTGGTCAGTCGCTTAGACGGGTACGTGAGTGTTGTGATGTCGAAGGGTGGCAGGAAGTGCTGCTGTGTCTCAGCTTTGTGAGAGGTGTCAAGTCTGTGGTAAGGCTTATCTATAGTATTTCCATAATAACCTGGCCCATAAGCCACGCCCCTCTTCTATACTAATAGCTGATTGGTTCATAAGAAATCCAAACTAAATGTGTTCACAATTGGCAAGCAGGTCTGTTATTGTCTAAAATAATGTTAAATATCTGAACTATCAAAATGCAAATGATTTCAAGGTATTAGCACATCAGAGAGGATGTTAGAAATTTTTAAATATTTATCATAAAAGGTCGATCGATATATATACGAGTGTATACATGTGCAGTCGGGGGAGGGGGGGTGGAGGGGGGTGGGGGGGAGGCTCAGGGGAACCAATCGACTATTTGTAGCTATAGACGAGGGGCAGGGCTTATAGGCCAGGTTAGCGTGGAAAAGGTATGGCATCCTTAGTCTGGCTATTATTGTAGGTTCCTTATGGTTATTCCAGGAGTTTTAATAAGATGTAAACAAACACATAGTTGCCACATCTCACAAAATACGCCAGCCACTGTACCAGGTATAAGTGCAGGCGACTGTACATGTCTGTTTTTTTAGCGATGGTTTCTGCATTATCTTCCTTATCATTCTTCTGTTGTGTCTTTCAATCTCCTAAATTGTTGAACTATCACAAAAGTTCACAACCGATGAGTCACCCAGCCACTCATAGTCTCCCTCAGTATTATTCATTTCAGTTTTGCAATTCAACCAAAACTGTTTTTACCTTTAGCGACAAAATTGTCAACTCAACCTCACTGAAGCTTCTCGTGTTAACACTGAGGAACTTCCTGCCTTGGTTACCATCCCCGCTGTGAACACAAGATGACGTCATCGTAGGTCTCCGTAGAAATCAACGATGGGTGACCTTTGAACTTTGACCAACACTAAATCTACGTGGGTCAACACATGCACACGTCCATTACATATGTCAAGGAAGACACAAACCCAACGCCATTCCTACCTTCTGTATCAGTTTGGAAATCTAAGAAAATATTTGCAAAAATGTGGAGATCTCGTGTGCATGTATATCTGTATTGTCGTGAGGTAAGTGTACTGTTTCAAGTTATGTACATTCGTGCGTTATCTTGACGTGCGTATATAATCATATATATTGTCCTGATGTATATAGACATATTCACATGGCCGCAACATAAGTATACAATTGTACTATATAATTATATTTACGTGGCTATTTAGTACATAAGGGTAATGATGTTAATAAACATAATATACCTGCATACGCTGGCGCCATGTGTGTGTTGTGTGTGGGTAGGACACTTGCAGCTGTACGCCCTCCCCTTTAAGAGCAGGTGGGCAGGACAGGCCTCGGATGTGAATACGGAATGTGATTATTATGCAGGCGAACAACGTTCTTTGTGAAGGTATATACTGTATATAAATATACCTTTGTGTGTACGGCACTGAGTATGTCTTATGTCTGTGATGGAGGGAGGGAGGGAGTGATGCAAGCAAGCATAGAGAGTTGGGTGGATTGGTGGAGACGGAAATAGACGAAAGGAGGGATGAATGAAAAGGGAAAGGATAAATGAATGGATGAATGGATGAAAAGGGGGAGGAATGAACGGGTTGATGGATGAATGGTGGAAGGGATTGAGGAACGGGAGGAAGGAGGGAGAGATATATTAAAATAAGGAAAGGAGAGAGGACGAGAAAGGGTGAAGGAAGTAGGGAGGTACGAATGGAGAATAAAGACAGCAAATAACGAAGAGAGAGAGAGAGAGAGAGAGAGAGAGAGAAAGAGAGAGAGAGAGAGAGAGAGAGAGAGAGAGAGAGAGAGAGAGAGAGAGAGAGAGAGAGAACGAAGACTGAAATGAATTTGCATCCTAAGTACTCCTAAACCCATATACGCATATCTGTGCAACGCCAACACATAAACAGACAAATTCGGCGGGGAAGGGGGGGGGGGTGATAAGTTGCCTAACATACACGCATTTTTACGCTTTTTCCAGCGTAGTTAACCACTGACGAGAAGATCTACCGAGCCCTGAGGTCTTTGAGCCAGGCAGCGTCGAGTCAGGTTCCTATCTCTGAACACATCTTAAGACTGAAAGGAAATTGTTGCTGTGAATAGTTTTCCAGGGAGTCAGATTTACCTTTTGCGTCCCACTATTTAGCATATTAAGTCTTGTGTAATTAGTGTATTTATTTTTACTTTATATTCTTTTAACAGACTTAAATTTTGTAATTTGAAGTTAAAAGGCAGCTGTATCCAGTTCTCGGTTATTCTGGGGTACGGTGGCTGAGTGAGTCTGGGGTGCGCTTCCTTTTCTAATGGTAGTTGGTTCATTGCCAGGGCGTCCCCAGTCGATCCAGCTGGGAATGGGTACCTGACACTAATGGGGAAGCGAAGGTTGTCGAGTGCAGTGCCTTATGTACAGTGGCCCAGTATTCAGTGTGCTGTATCCCAGGGACAGATTAAGAACAGGTGGGGCCCTGGGGCAACCCACTAACAAGAGGCCACTCTAATATATCAAGATACAGGGTAATAATCAGTACCTTAATTTAGCTAGACACGGCATCGAGGGGTTGCGCTATTTGTATACAGTAATCCTGACCCGAGTCCTATAGAAAAAAGTTGGCAAAAAATGTGGTTTTCATCAAGGTATATAGCTAGACATTTTCATATTCATATCTTTCTGTCCCCGATCGCTCATCGTAAGCCCTTAAATTTCACATCTCGAATCAGAAATATGCTAAAAAGATCCCAAATTTTTCTCTTCTGTAAACTTTTCGTAAATAATTAATGCTAAATCATATATAATCACAGAAAAATTACAAGTTTTTCATGAAAATGACAAACCTGTCAGTTTGTAAGTCAATGAGAACCACACACAACAAAGATCTGCAGTGAGAAGATTACTGCGGGTGAAACTGTACAAAAACACTGCATCAACTATAAGACTACAGCTGCCTTCAAGCCCCCCCCTCCCCCAGCGACCAAACCTACCACCTAGGCAGGTGTCAGGCAACTGTACTGCTGTAGGGGAGCCACCTAGGAACAACCCCTGGTTTATCCGCACCACCGCACCTAACTGACCGGTACCAGCTCAGCTGTTAACAGCAGACCAGTATGGAGTGACAGACGCAGAACCGCAACAGGAAGTTACCAACGCTCCCACTGAAGACACAAGCACGGTAGTGAACACTGTCATGGAAAATTATATAAAACAGCTTAAAGATCAAATGGTCAAACAAAATGAAGTGATCAAAGACCTTTGCCACACAGTAAAGGGACTGAACACCGTGATTTTTCAGCAATGCAATAATTGTAATAGAAGGGATTATCCGGAAATGACAATGCCTGATGTGGAAACTCAAGATCCACCAGGACCTCGTGTCCAAGCAGAGGAAAACAGGGATACTGGTAACAGTTTTACTGATGCCTCTGTGGACATAATCGGTGAAGATGAACAAACACAAGAAGAAAATGGTGGTGATGTAGACTCCGTTTGTAGAGTGCGACTAAAGTGTGTTGATGTTTGTCTCTGAAATACAACAACTGGTGAGTAATACATGCTCCAGAAATGTGTCTAAGAAATTAAACCTTCAGCCAGCAAACAGGACAGGCAGCAAGGAAAAAATAATTATCATAAAGTGCATTAAGCTCTTTTACAAATATAATACACTAGCAGAAACGCCGCCCTCTGGGCGGCTCTTTCGCTAGGTCAAAGTAGGACGCCACTCTCCAGGAGGCTTCACATTGTCTCACTGTACTGCATTAGGGTAGACCACATTTTTGGTTTTGCCATTAGGAGCAAGTATGTACAGATTTTTGTCAGTTCCCACTCTGGAGCATCCAACATAGAACTGTCCATGAGAGAAACAAGGAAACACCAGGTTTACGCTCTCTGTCAGCATTATGACGGGATTCCCTTTCCTGATCTGCTTCCTGTAACCGACGTTCCGCTGTTCGATTTCTGTCAGCATTAAGACGGGATTCCCTTTCCTGATCTGTTTCCTGTGACTGACTTGCCGTTGTTCACTCTCTGTTAGTTTGAAAACGTGCAGCACGTTGTTGCCTTGATTCACTTGATCTTGATTGCTGCTTTCTCAGCGCACCTCTGTCTTCTTTCAAGAATTGACAGCCTTGGTCGTTTCTTTGGCGGCATTTTGTTCAGTTAGATTTGATGTTAATTTTTGTTTTCAGCGCGATTACAATCCTTCCTTCCTCGGGCAAAGCTGGGAACAATCAGTGGCTCAAGCTTGTAAGCTACGAAACAACGCACGGACAGTCCCTCGGCAAAAAGTTGCCATATACCACCGATACTCTTTTTTTTATTTATATAGATATGCTCTTTCAGTTAATTATATAGATGGCCATGGCAAGGAATAGATTTACTAAGGTAGGACATAACGACATTGATTTTAACACTGTGAAATATCGTACGTTTGGCATACCTCGTTAGAATGGACTACCTACCTACCTACCTACTTACCTACCTACCTACCTTGTTAGAATGGACTGCCTAGAAAAGTTAGAGATCAAAGAAAAATAAGCTGTAATGAGAGAGAGCATAAGGATAAAATTAGCTATAATACGTGGGATAGGATACAACTTTTCAACCTCTGTGTGGTGTATCGGATGAAGGTTAGATGAAGAGAAGAGTAAGCCATAATGAAAGAGAACCTAAGGATCAAAATAGCTGTAAATCATAGGAGGGAATACGACTTTTCTACGTGTGTGCGTCCGGGTTGACGTGAGTCTCTCTCTCTCTTTCTCTCGTTCTCTCAGGCGTGTCGGGTCGGGGTGGGTGTGTCGGATCAGGTTGGTTGGAGTTTTTTTGAGATCCCCACATGACACTTGCTATCCATACCAAGTTAGTCCAGTTCGGTAAAGTAGTTTCCGAGATTATCGTGCGGACACACAGACAAATAGACAGACTTCTTTGTTTTATATATATATATACATATATATATATATATTTATATATATATATATATATATATATATATATATATATATATATATATATATATATATATATATATATATATATAGATAGATAGATAGATAGATAGATAATGGCCAGTGTTAATACCAGACAAAGAGATACAGAGCGGTGAAGATGATGAGTTGGAACAATCATCCTTCAAAAATCTATACCCTGACCTACACCACAAAGTTGTGACTGAGGACATCAATATTGAGTGTCTACAGGAGTGTCTCACACCTAATGGTAAGCCCCCACCCAGTCTGCCCAAGTATGTGTATTATGATCCTAGTTCTACTCACACATGCCTGATGTATGTTAAGAAGTCACTCCCGCATGTACCTCTTGTATCCAAAAAGACTACCAACCTTCAGTACCATGGGATCACTATCCACCTGGGCAACTCCACACTCAACGTGCTAAACGCCTATGCTCCCTCAGATCAGCTTCACTACACAGACCTACCAGGCTTCGTATATACTGAGCCCACTGTCCTAATTGGTGACCTAACACTACACACAAGAAATTAAGTGACCCCACCACTAACACCAATGGCAGGAGACATATCTCACTGCTTAGCTCATATTGAAGATATTCAAATCATTGGTGATAGTGAGCCAACACACGTCTATGGCGGGGCTCTAGACAAGTGTATTGGCTTTAATCTACCATACACAACTCATAGTTCTGATGTAGTCACTGATCTTATGTCTAATCACAAACAAATCCAAGCTAGTGGTGGTGGCGGTTGTGGGTAGTGGTGGTGGATAATGGTAGGGGGAGGTGGTGGTGGATAATGGTAGAGGGAGGTGGTGGTGGATAATGGTAGGGGGGAGGTGGTAGTGGGTGGTGATTGTAGATAATGGAGGTGGGTAGTGGTGGTGGGTAGTGGTGGTGGATAATGGTAGGGGGAGGTGGTAGTGGGTGGTGATTGTAGATAATGGAGGTAGGTAGTGGTGGTGGGTAGTGGTGGTGGTAGTTATCGGTGGTGACAGTATTAGAAGGAGGTTTGTATATGTATTAGCTTCTGTCAACATAGAGACAGTAATTATCACTTCCTTCTCACGTGCCAGATGCTACCCACGTCCTCCTTACACCTCTTGTTGCAGGGGTCAGCACTAAGCGACCAGCCCTCTACCCAGATGAACGTAAGGACAGTTGCTCATTCGTCATTATACCAACATACTGTGTACATATATTCTTATAATAAATATAGACAGTACATAGTGTTTACGTGAACATAAATTAATCTGAACAAGTATAAACAGATATAACAAGTAACTGAGTGAACTGGACAGCTGAAACTACAAGGCAAGTTACAAGTGAGGGAAAAGGAGTAGCTGAGATAGAAGTTACAAGTCTCCACCACAAGGCTACATGGATGATGGTAGTGGTGAAAGAAGGTGGTGATGGTGGTTGTTGGTAAAGTTAGTGGATAATCGTGGTAGCAGTAGGTAGTGATGGAGTAAGTAGTAGTATGTTGTTTTGCGGGTCTTTTCCGTTTGGGGGTTACGTTAGGTTTTTCGAATCAGCGTAAAATCTGCATTAGTATACCGATTATCAATAAAATCCGCTGCTAACCCCCAAACGGAAAAATCCTGTTCTGCTGGTAGTTGAGGGTAGTGGTAGTAGATAGTGGTATATACACTAGCGTTCGGTAGCTATTGTAGTTATATATAATGTTGGTGATAAAAGATGGAGATGGTGACATTAATAGTAGTTGTGGCAGCCTTATTGGTAATAGTAAATCCTGGAAATAGGAGAGTGGTGGTGATAGTGACGACAGTAAAAATAGTGACATTGGTGGTAATAACAATAATGTGGTTATGGTGCACCCCAATCAATCGCTATCGGTCCAAAGTCAATTAACGAAGTCTTTTAATGTAGCAGACAGACATGAAGTCAATTAGCAGTGACTCCGTATGAATGATGGCCTCAATCATTGCTACAAAAGACACGAAAAGCCCTATAAATTCTGATGGTTAATTTCATCACTAATACTTATTTAAATATTCACTAAACACATCTAGAAAAGTGAAACATTGAAATATAAGAGAGTAATTCCTCTCGTTTTCAGATACATAAGTACAACTGTATTATTTTATTAATTATTCACCTAAGAATAAAATAATATTGACAATAAAAAATGCGATAAAGATGGAGGAGACGACGACCATCACCAGAAGAAACTTATGGAATTGCACTCAAATTTTTGTAAATGTTATTTGCATGATACTAAAAGAAAATGGTGACGACAAAGCGCAGAACCTCAACAAACCAAACCAACTTTACCTAACTTACTAACCGAAGGCTCTGCCCTCTGGACCCCCGCCATATAAAGTTGTTTAAACATCGTATTAAGCTGTTCCCCGTAACGGCAAAACAAACTTACCTTAATATCAAGGTGGGTCGAGTGCAGCGATGGCATCCGGCTGTTACACTTAAACAAGTATTTTTCCTTGCATGTCACTTCCCTGCTGCATGGTGGACCTATGTATGTCCTGCCAATAAGTGGCTAACACGGTCTTCATCCTCAACAAACACAAATAACTTGCCATAATGGCCAACAACATCACCTGAGCGTTCATGAAGCCAAAATCCGGATAGCTTAATGCCGTTCGTGAAACAACATCCGAATCGCATAATACTGTTCGTTTTCGGAATCTGCTTACCGCCTCAACGCCAGTCGCCAACAAGTTAATTTCACGATGATGCTATTTGCTATGGCAGTCATACCTTCTAGGAACACTTATTCATCACATACGTTGCAATATAGTCCTGCTTGACCACTATAAATGTCACAGCGAATTAAAGTTCACGACGGATGGACCACACTCGCCGCCACTGGTTTGGTAAACATTGAAGTGATACCGGGGGACCGTCAGGGGTAGGCAGCGTTACCAGATTCGCACGACCGCATTATCGTAAGAGCTGTGCTACATTATCGTTTTTGCCTTAAATTTTCATATTTTCATTTAAAAAAATGCTTTGAATATTACGGATCGCATATTGTCATACATCAGTAAGTAGTCCCATGGTTCATACATTCTAGCAATTTTAAGGAAACAATGTTATCAGGATCACCACATTTTCTCGAGCTTGTCAACGCCTTTCCAGTCACGAATGACCAGGGCTGGTGCGTGGTAATCTATCAGAGATCTTGTATAGCCTAGGTACATTGTTTTAACAATTCTAATATTAGCGCCATAGTGTGGGCTGTACCCCGCTACACTTCTAAGAGGTCTCAGTCTGTCAGTACATTGGCGGGTTAGCTGTTGTATGGCAGGTAAGGTACAAGGGACGGAAACACCAAGATATTTAAAAGAAGAAACATAGTCAATAGTGTTGTTACCTATCTGGAACTTGGCGGGGCCGCGTTTGCGGTTACCAACTTGTTCGTTGAACACCTTAGTTTTATATAGATGGATAAGAATATCATCAGCATAGCTGATTGTGATATTGCTGGGGTTGTCTGGTATTAAATTTAATAATGCATTCATAAGAGCATTGAACAAAGTAGGGCTAAGTACTCCACCTTGAGGGGTACCAAGTTGCATATCTTTAACTTCACTTTTGTAACCCTGAAATAGTGCAGCAGCCCTTCTGTTGGTTAGGTAACCACTTATCCAGTGTAACAGCCTACCTCCTATATCCATTTTGGCTAGTTCGTACAATATCAGTTGCCTATTGGCAATATCAAATGCAATATCAAGAAATGTGGTGTATCTGTGCCTTTCATCACCATGCACAGTTCGGAATGTGGTGATGCAATTATGTACACCTTTACCATGGGTGAAGCATTTATGTTAGGAGACATGTGTTCTCTGATTCTATATAAGAGTCTTCCAAGAACCATCCTCTCAAAGGTTTTACACAGGCAGCTGGTTAGTGATATGGGACGAAAAGCATCAGGCTGTCCTGGTTTCGGTATTGGTACAACAATACTGCTGGTCCATGATGTGGATAGTTCGCCCTCGGCATGACTCATATTGTACAATACCAACAATGGATTGCCCGGCACACGCCTTAGTAGTCTAACGATGTTGTAGGTGACCCCGTCCTCTCCAGGGGAAGTAGACCTATCCCTGGCGAGGGCGGCGTCAAGCTCCCACTTAGTATATGGAACATCATACTCATCGTGCTGTTTGCCCAGCATAAAGTTAATAAGATTACTTCTCTCTACAGACTTCGCATCAAGGAGTCCCCGAGTCCTAGCTGGTAACATGTCATAGCTCGACACATGAGCCCACTTTGTTATTAGCTCATTCGACTTTTGCAGAGGGTTTGGATGGGAGACGTGTCTACTGTTTTTACCTCTGATTGTGTTTATGTCTTTCCAGGCTTTGCTGAGGGATGTGTGTTGGTTCAGGCTGTTGACATATGTTTCCCATGCATTTTGTATGAGTTTGTTTGCACGTTCCCTGACAGCAGCAAGGGAAGCTTGATAAATTGTAACATTTGAGGTGTTCTAATTTGTTTGTAACCCTTTCGCACCCTGCTGACTCTAGCCCTGAGTTTTTTTAGTTTAGGGTCATCAGAGCACTGCTGTTGCCTGTTCCCATTATGCTGACCACGTTTTCTCCTTTTTTTTGGTGGAGGCATTGTTGGTGAAGTATGCATAAGTCCTATCTATCAGATCGTCATGGAAACTTTGGTAGTTGTCAGGCTTGTAGTCCTTGTACCAGTCATGGATGAAGTCTATGAACTGGCATTCATGTTCTTGCTTGACTGTGATTCTACATCTGTTGAGTTTACCACCAGTGGGGGTGTCATTGGCTACATGTATACTAGCTTGGATTGGGCTGTGGTCAGACATAAGATCAGTGACAACATCATAGCTAGGAGTTGTGTATGATAAATTAAAACCAATACACTTGTCTAGACCCCCGCCATAGATGTGTGTTGGTTCATTATTACCTATAATTTGAACATCTTCATATGCGCTGAGAACTGAGATAAGTCTCCTACCATTGGTGTTAGTGGTGGAGTCACCTAATTTCTTGTGTCTAGTATTCAGGTTACCCATCAGGACAGTGGGCTCAGTGTGTAAAAAGTCTGGGAGATCTGTGTACTGAAGCTGATCTGAGGGAGCAAAGGCGTTTAGCACGTTGAGTGTGGAGTTGCCCAGGTGGATAGTGTGAGGGTAGGGGTGGTGGTGGTTGGAAAGGGGTGGGGTCAGGGGTTCGGTGTGAGGGAGGGGGAGTAGGAGTTAGGGGTGATGGAGAAGGAAGAAAATGAGGAAGTAGGGTTTGAGGGTGGTGGAAAAGGGGGAGAATGGGTTAAGGGCGGTGGAGGGAAACGAGGGGATTGTTGTTTATTGTAGTATATGGATATTGGTACGGGGGTGGGGGGGGTGGGGGAGGGATGATGAGTTGTCTACTAGGATGGGGAAACTTTCCATGGGTAAGTAGAGGACGGAGTGGGGTATGGGAAAGAGGAGTGAGAGGGAGTGGAAAGGAGGAGGGAGGTAGAGGGAGAGTATTTATGGTAGGGATGCTCTTCAACGAGACCAAACAACCTTCTCGTTACCATGACAACATAACTAATTTATTCATCAAATTTTAATATCTAAATCGATTCTCTTATAAAGTCTTCGGGTAACTTGGTCTCCCTTACAGCAAAGTTTTCCCCCTAACAAAATAAACTTTGTAATAACAGTATTGAAACATGTGTCTAAATTGTTCCTTTAACTAGAGCTGAGGCCACGTATCTCGCCACAGTATTTACGGAATGAGAAAAGCTACGCATTTATTCCGCTTATTCACTATACAATTAACTACCACCACCAACCATCACAATGCCACTTCTCTTACTCCTTAACCACTATCCATCATCTTCTCACAACCACCAGCCAGCCAATCAACCACAATCCCCTTCCTAACACCATCATCACACCTCCCCCTAACTACCACCATCACCAGGGGAACTGAAAGCAGCTCTTTTTTTTTTGTAGGGAAAGGAGGAATGAAGGAAGTTATAGTTCGGAAATTGAAGAAATTCAGGAGGAGGTAAGAGAGGGAGGGCTGACCGCCTAGCTAAGCTAATAGTGTGTTTGGGTTGTGTCATGGGTTAGTTATTGTCTGTCGGTACAGGCACTAGACAGCCTACCCTGTCCCATTTATGGGTGTTTTAAGGGCCTTATTTCATATTCCGCCGACCCTACTGGCGGATGCTGGTCTAGGGAGGTTGCCTTTTGCCTGGCCGTGTAGATCGCGGGTGGTAATGGACCTTTTGAGATTTCGTAGCTTTTTGGGAACCATGTATGGTTGTTGTCGTTATCTGGTGGGAGTCTTTGAAGGAGTTCTTGCTCTGATCGTTGTATCTTTTGCCAGATTCTGCTGGCCACGGTGTGCAGCTGCTGGTTGATGGGTTTCATTCTCAGGTCTCTATGTATCTCGGCTGTGGTTCTGGTGAAGGGGTATCTTTCACCTGTGACGAATCTTAGGGCTTCATTTTGGATCACCTGTAATTTTAATATTTGAGTGGTGCTCATAGTATGAAGAGGTATTGCTGGATAAGTTAATATCGGTGTGATAAATGATGTCACCAGGCGGAGTTTTATTTTCTCAGAAAGCTCTTTAAAGCGGTACAGTTTTCTCAGCTCTCTTCTTGCTTTTTCCTTCCTACTGTGGACATGATGGGAGTAACCTGTCGTGGATATATGTAGGCCCAGGAGGGTGCCTCTGCTTTTGTATTCTATTTGGGCAGGTAAGGGACAGGTGAGGGGGGGAGGGGGTGGGAGGTGTGGAGGAGTGGCGCCGTGCTAATGACGCTCACGAGGCAGCCCGGTGCTTGTTAGCCAACACCTGTCTGACGACGACAATGTTGACGAAGGCACAACCACCACTACCGTCAGCAGGTAATTTGTCCCGTCCCACTCCCCGCCATTTCTACGTCTCTGTGAAGAGAGAGAGAGAGAGAGAGAGAGAGAGAGAGAGAGGCGTCTTCAACACCATGTGTCATTCTCGAGTGTGTCTGCTGCAAGGCTGTGTGTCTTTCATTCCTCACCTTCTCCCTCCATCTCCCCCTTTTTTCTCCATATCTCCTCATCTCCTCTCTCAATCTCCTCCTCTCCCCTATCCCACCTCCTGTTTTTCCCTTTATCTCCCATTTTTCTCCTTTTCCTCTCATTACCTCTTCCTTTCATCTCCTTTCTCTTCTCCATCCCTTCCCTTATCCTTCTTACGTCTTCCCCCTGTCTCCCTCATTCTCCCCTTCTTCCCCTCCCTTCCTCACTGTCCTCTTCTCCTCCATCACTCTCTCATAATAATAATTGATGGTTTATAAACAAACACAGCACCTACAAGCTAGAAATATACAAGACATATACTGTATATAAGTGGTCATACACATTATAATATATGACATGAGGGAGAGGGTCATTTAACAAGGAATTTCAGCACAGTTACAGTACAAAAGTGAGAATAGCAGTGGTCGTATGGGCTGGATGCGGTTGTAGTGCCGAACAAGTAATTCGCGGACGAGGGATCTCGGGTGGGAGCAGGAGACGGTACAAGGATAGTGTAGTAACTTCTTCCCAAACTTATAGATGATGTCATGATGATAATCAGAAACAATTGAGAGGTTCAGTGTGCTGAGCGCCTCTTGGTATGTGGTGTAGCTTTTAAGGAAGACGACCAGCCAGAGGAAGTATAGGTGAGTTAGGCAATATGAATGTTGTGTAAACACTCAAGGAAACTTGAGGCGACGGAAGATTTTTTATTTTATTTTCTTAGGGGGAATAGCCCACCTGGGCACAGGTCATCGACCCACAATTGGGCCTAGGGGGCGAAAAAATAAGAGTAAAAATAAATTAAAAACAGAAAAAAAATTATATTAATCTACACCAGGAAGATGCCGGAAAACCAGCTTTTTAAAGTGAGACAGATTGAAGAGTATGGAAACACAGGAGAAGGCAGGGCATTCCACAGCTTGGCTGTGTGAAGAAAGAAGGATGTACTATAACGGGTTATTCGAGTGTGACCGATATTCACACAGAAACGGTGGGCACCGCGAGCAAGACGAGTGTTACGAGCCCACGGCCTTGCCGGCGGTACACAAGGTGCCAAACATTGCCCGTTAAAGTACCTGTAAAAGAGAGAGATTGAAGCAACATTGCGGCGAAGAGAAAGGGAAAAAAGATTATCAACTAAGAGTTAATAAGACGAAATGCCTTTGATTCCACTCTATCTAACAGTTGGACAGAGGAGCCACCCCAGATATGAGAGCAATACTCCAAGCTAAGACGAATGAATCCCTTATATACTTGAAGCAACTGCTCAGGAGTGAAGTAGCTACGGCATCTGTACAGCATTCCCAGCTTTCGGGAAGCAGCTTTATGGATGTGGATGTTGTGGATGTGTGACTTCCATGACAAATTAGAGGAAATGGTGAGGCCAAAAACACGAAGATTTGACGGTTGTTACTGACGAGTGGTTCCAGTCGAGTATGTTATTATAGTGAAGGCGAGGAGTTTGTCCACATCCTCGTGTGTGTTGAGGCCCAGCGTGATGGAGGGAGGTGAGATATGGTCGGAGGAGAGGTTGGTGTGCATAACCATGGTCTTGGTATGGTTGATGGTAACATGGTTGATGGTGGCCTTGTTTCGGAGACTGTTCAGTATATTCTGGAACCGAGTTGTTCACTCTGATGTCAACAGTGGAGCCGTCGACATATTTCCGGGGAGCGGGAGTATGTTTCAGGGCATCGTTGATGAGGATGAGAAAGTAGAGTGGTCCCATCTTATAGTGCCTTGGGGTGAGTGACTGAAAGGTGGAGACAGCCCCTTGGAAGTGTACTGTACAGCCTGGCGCCGGTCACTATAAAAGTCTCTGAACATGGCATGAGACTCCTCCGAAAACCGAGGTCTATGGTTTTGTTGATAATTAAGTTGTGATTAAGTCAAATGCCTTGATCCCGAGTTTGTCTAATCGCCTTGCGACCTCAAATTACTTGCACTAAGTCAGTGAGTAGGCTGGTATACAGTACGCATGCGAGGAGACAAGGTTGTGTTAAACTAAGGGAGCGTCTGGCATATTGTTGCAGACTTGGTATACTCAGATTTCTTTGCAGTTGTTGTCGTTGAGACGTAAGTCCAGGCCATATCCTCTGGGTACAGTCTGATGGATTTCTCAGGGAAGAAGTGGTGGTGGTGGTGAGCTTCCGTGATTGTGTTGATATAATATGTTCATTTGAAGTCCATGTCATTTACAGTTAATATTTCAGTCCAGAGGTACTGAAGTATCCACTGCCCGAAAAGACGCTTTGTAGAGTTAGTAACCGATCAAAAGGTTATCTGTTATCTTTAGAAAAAAATAATAACAGGGAGATATCAGACAAGTGCCACGCTCAGGCTGTTCACCGAGGCGTCCCCTTATCAAAAATTGAAAATAATTTGAACTGTGGGAGGTTGCACTACATAGGAAGAACACTTTAACAGGGAGATTCACACACACACACACACACACACACACACACACACACACACACACACACACACACACACACACACACACACACACTGGTATTCTAGGGTATACTCTGTTGCAGGAAGTTCTATGTCGTGTTAGGTGGGAGTATATCTGAATCTTAGTAGACGGAGGCTCTGCAAGATGGAATATTGACAGAAAACGCTTGTGGTACCCTAAATATTCTTGTAGACCGATGGTAGGTGTGAAGTAAAGAAAATTACAGACAGATAGACACATAGACAGACGACAGACAGACAGACAAATTATCTCGTGAACTATAACAGATAACAGAACATAAGCAGATCATCCTCACTGACGAGATAATACTAACCAAACCCGCCTAAAATTTCTTGTCAAAACTGTTTAGAAACCTGTCTCACTAAATTTCGAACTCTAAATCTCGGTAAGTTTTGAACCCCGAGTCTCGTTAGGTTTCGAACTCCAAGGCTCGCTAAATTTTGAACTTCAAGTCCTAATAAATTTCAAACTTTGAATCTCGTTAAGTTCTGAACTCTACAATTGGCCAATTTTCTTCAGTGCGCACCACTCTTTCAACCAATTAATTTTCACCTCATTCTCCAACTGCCAATCACCTTTCAAGAGGCTAAATGATCTTGGCAATTAGTTTGAGACTTATTTTCCGCCATCCAATCAGCTTTCGTGAATGAAAATATCATTGTTTATTACTGGCTCTCGGGCAACATGTATTTGGCGTCCTCTCGGCTCCTCTCCCCATCTCTCTTTCTCTATAGATCCTCCTCTGTATCTCTACCTCTATCTCTCTGACTTCAAATCTCTTTCAAACCCTTTCTGTCTCATTCCTAATCTTTTTCACTTTTCCTAGCCCTCTCCCTGTGTTTCTTAATTCTTCTCTTTAACTTAATCATTCTCTCTCTCTTGTCAGCTAAGAGGGTTCGAAATCTAGCAAGGGTATGTTGACATTCTTTAAAATCTGTCTGGTGTTACAAATTTTGACATTTCCTTCATCTTGTCTTGTGCAGCACACACACACACACACACACACACACACTGCTCAACGAAACAACATCAACTGCGACCATAAATATGCAAACCTCATGCAGATTAATTTACCAGCTGGCAACTGAGACACATGGCGGGCTGGATACAAACGTAAACATTAGCCCTCGTGATGAATGAGTCGCAGTTATGAATGAATGGATGCCTTTATTTACATCCAATCAGCTGATGACGTGGCGCTCTAGAGATTATTTTTATTTGCTGACAGCTGATTTACTTTAGCGTTTAATGAGCTAATATTATTGTAAAAGTGAAGCAGCAGTAAAAAGGTAAATATGGATAAGAAAGAACACAGACTCGGGTGATAGAGTGAGTATAGGAGTAAAGAGTAGAGTGGAAAGGCGAAGTTTCAGCTTAACGTAAAACAGTAAAAATAATTATGCATACGTACAGGTAATGGCGGAACAGGCCAAGTTTCTATGCAGATTAGTAGAAAAAGGTAAATGAGAGGTTAGGTTAAGTTAGGTTAGGTTAGGTTAGGTTTAATGATGAATCTGCAGACGAAACGAAGGGAAATGAACAACAGAATAAAACGCGCAAAAGAAAACGCCTGGAATTAACAAATGCAAGATGATGGTTCCAAGAGGGGGGGAGGGGGGGGGAGGAGGGGTTCATGCGTATACGGTAGATGAAAATGAGCGATGATGGTTAAGTAATCGTACTCAAGAGGTTTAAATCATCGTACTCAAGGGGTTTAAGTTATAGTACTCAAGGGGTTATATCATCGTACTCAAGGGGTTAAGCCATCGTAATCAAGAAAGTTAAGTCATCTTACTCGAAGGGTTTAAATCATCGTACTCAAGGGGTTTAAGTTATAGTACTCAAGGGGTTAAGTCATCGTACTCAAGCGGTTTAAATCATCGTACTCAAGGGGTTAAGCCATCGTAATCAAGAAGGTTAAGTCATCTTACTCGAGGGGTTTAAATCATCGTACTCAAGGGATTTGAATAATCGTACTCAAGGGGTTTAAAACATCTTACTCAAGGGGTTTAAATCATCGTACTCAAATGGTTTAAATTGTCGTACTCAAGGGGTTTAAATCATAGTACTCAATGGGTTTAAATCATCGTACTCAAGAGGGTTAAGTCATCTTACTCAAGTGGTTTAAATCATCGTACTCAAGAGGCTTAAATTACCGTACTCAAGGGGTTTAAATTACCGTACTCAAGGGGTTTAAATTACCGTACTCAAGGGGTTTAAATTACCGTACTCAAGGGGTTTAAATTACCGTACTCAAGGGATTTAAATTACCGTACTCAAGGGGTTTAAATTACCGTACTCAAGGGATTTAAATTACCGTACTCAAGGGATTAACCAAATGAAGAAATGGGTAAAACAAATAATAAAAGAAGTAAAAAGAGAGAGAAGACTAATTAAGTAATATAATTTATAAACGGATGAATTGAAAATAGTTAATAATAGAAACACATTATAGGAAACAAACGCACAAATAATACAGCAAATAAACAAACTGAAAGACGTATCAATAGAAAAGAAAGACGGAAGGAAGAACAAGGAAGAAACGACTACTTAGCAATATATTTTCCAATCTTGGTAAAAAAAAAAAAAAAACTCGACACACAAACATGATTCTTTGGCTGAGTAGATTCAATAAGAGGAGGTTTAAGGAACTCGACTCCCATCTCCCGATTGTATCAAGTAGAAACCAAACACAAATCTACGCTTCGTCAGTGGATCGTAACTGGGCTTCCACATGTCTTCCCTTACGTGAGACCGTATATGACTCACATTAGTGGCGACACATACATGGATTCTCAAAGATCCATACGTTAATACTTTTTCTCCTTAACTGGATTATTTAATTTATCACAGAAGCTCAGTCCCAAAGGTTCGTACAACGAATTTATTCCTTGAATAACTTGAAAAACCGTGTCTATTGAATCAAGACACAAAAGTAGATTATCTTTGGTCCGTAAGATAATTTCTTCCCAAGCTGCCGGTTTAGTAAGTAACGGTAGCCCCTGAAAAGACTTTTATCGTCATATTTTGATGTAGGTAGAATCTTGCCAATATTTTTAAAAGTTTCTCCTCAGCTGAACTTTCATTTGGTTCGTTCAAATGACTTACAGTCTCTCTCTGCATGGGAAGATGCCAACGTACTGTACATCCAACACCAAACAAAAGTGATAAATCCAAATGTACAAATACAGCTCAATTTGCTCCATCTTAAAACCAACAATTTTGAAACGGTACTCAATACCTTAATTCATGAACAATATGGCATCCACACTGGACATTTTACTGTTGGTCTTGTAGCATTACTTACACATTCAGTCCACCAATCAATAGATTGTAATGGTTAAACCCCTACAGTAGCCCTTGACATCTCCCAAGTTTGGTAACAACCCTTACCTGCAAAACTGTTCTCTTATGGCCTTTCTTCCTGAGTCCCGCGGATTTCTTCTTTTCAGTTTGGTCGCAGGGTGAGTACAGTTCAAGGCAGCCTTTCTTCTACCTATCACCTTATTAAAACCGGAGGTCCTCAGAGTTCCACTGTAGTGTTGTCATGTTTTGTAGTGTTATATATGGGCCAAATTCAGATTGTGATTAGAGCTGAACAAATTCTTCCCAAAATGCCGCACCTGTCCGACAAAGGCTGTTCGCGTTTAAAGCCGGCTCCTAAAGCTAATACCTTGATTTAGGGCGCCTGTGTGTGCCCACTAGCGAATGAGGGGAGGTCTACAGGTAATGACGTCAGGGAGTGCCAGGCGACTGGTCCAGGACAACTGCATTTTCGTTGGCACGCTTGAGAATGAGATAAGGTGTGGTGGTGAGGTTGTAAGGTAGGGCCTGGCCGAGTGTGTTTGTTGGGTCCCATTGTTAGCTGGGCGCCTACCGGTCTGATTTCCCCGGTGGCCTTGGTGCTGCTACTGAGGCTGCTTTTGTTACTGTTTTTAAGGTTGTTGCCGGACATTTTGTTGCTGCTTCTATGGGGGTCATCTATTGCCTCTGCTGAGGTTGTTGACCTTGTTGGTATCTGCCGACTTCTTGCGTGGTCATTGCCTCCGCATGTGGTACCCATAAGCGGGAAAGTGAACGTCCGCTTTCTCCACCATCAATGTCGATAAATTAACCTTGTAGACCTGGAATTGCTCGATGAGTTCTGGAGAGAACGATTTCACCATCTGCGTGCACACCATCAGATCCCGAATTCCTTCTACAGAGCGGGGAGTCCCATCCTTTTTCATCCACTAGTCCAAGTAGCCAGATTGTCGTGGCATGAACTATACAACCGTCTCCTTATCTTGCAACATTGACCTGTTGAATAGTTGCTTGGTATCCTCAGTAGTCAATCCATATGGTCTTAGTATTGCAGACTTCATGGCATAGAAGGTCCTTTTGGCTCCATTCATCCGATGAAGAATTTCTGTAAACTTATTCTCGAACAGACGTAGGTACAGTACTGTACTGTAGTTTCTTAGTGACTTCATTGAATTTATAGAGATCTGAGAGATCCTCGTACCACGTAATATACTGCTGGATGCGTTATAGTCTGTGAAGATGGGCAACTTACAAGTCAAGTTCGGAGAGGGAGTTGTCAGGTGAGCGGAATTTTGACCCGTTGTTCTCCCAGGCCTGTTGGTGCTTCCATTCCCTTTCTGCCTTCTGGAATGGTAGCTGGGTAATGTGTTGTTCTTGTTCATATATCTCTTGTTTTGCTCAAGCTCTTTCTCCCTCTCTTCGCGCTCTCCCTCACCTACGAAATCACTTTTCTCCGACAGTACTTTCAGATACTTAGCTTATCATAGGACTGGGTTATGAATCTTTAATTAAGTTCTCTGTAGATTTCGGTCAACCTGTAAGGACGTTACGTTGAGGTGTAAACGGGAATGTTTAAGTAAAAACACAATAGCTTGGTGGTCATGTTAGACATGTCCTCGCTCGGGTCGTGTAAGCGGCTCTGTCTTCTTGCTCGAGCAGCCAACAGCTCTTCTCAGCCCAAAAACCCGCCAAAATGACGTCACTGTGACGTGTTGTCACTCAAACGTAGCGTTCTTTTTATTTTTTGTAAAATACAACGGTATTTTATTATTAGTTCATTTATATGAACTAATTTACCAAATTTAAAGTACAGTAGTTGGCGATAAATAGTGACTCGTCTCAACTTGGCGAAACCATCTGATGGCCGCTTACGTTCATCAGACTAATTATTTATGAGTAATAAACCCTCACCACTATGTGTATTTCCATACAAGTGAATCATAGATAATATTAATTATTGCAAGAAATTCATGATCTGCCCCTGACAAGAAGTCTATTTCACGTTGAATTCACACAGAAACCCGCCGCCTGAATATCCGAATGTGTTTTAGTGATCCGCGAGGTAAGTTGCTACAAGGGCTTTATCTACATTTTAATATTATTACGTGGAATTATACAAAATAATTTCCACACTCCCATTCCTTTCCTGCCTTTTGCATTTCTATCTGGGCCACGTGTTCATGTTCACGTTGTCTGTCTTTAGGCTCACCCTGCCTTTATTTATTACCACGTGTATGCTCATGTTGCCTGTGTTTATGCTCACATTGCCTCTTTTTGTAGTTAGCATTTGAACATATATCAAAGTGGTCATTTTAAAGGAGCATTTAAAGAAAAACGAATTGCATTGAATGAAAGATATATTGATACAATACCAATATGCATATCATATAGTGGAATTAAAAACAAAGCCAAAACAAATCACCTCTACTCAAGTAAAAATCAAGAAGATAACTCAGAGACGGGGATGAATTCCACTGCCAAAACTTGTTACTAGAGGAGTCACAACTACTGATGATCATCATTACATAATACCAAGAAGCTGTTAATAAGAAAACACAAACGAAATGATGATTCGATCCACAGAGTTTTTCCAAGTCACTGTAAGGAAACGAGTCTGAAGGAACTAATGGTACGGACGAACTGACAGATGGAAATAACAGTGCACAGTATATACCATGTGCTGTGGAAGAGACATTAAAACTGGGTGTAGATCCGAATTCAAAAACTATATATAATAGTGAATTCATATTCAGAAAATATAGTGATGATAAAACCAATTATGACAATCAGAACGCATGTAGTGTTGGTGTCATGGGTTGCGTAAGGCTTACCCACGCAACCAACTCCAAAGTTTGTTTTACCAGAGATAAGACGCCCGGCGAGGCATAACTGGGACATATATTTTTCAATTAGTGTATGTTAGCCAGCCTTTAGAGGGGTGGGCAGTGGAACAGTGTTGTACTGTTCATCGCTTCACACCCAAAAACCTCATTTTAAGGAGTATCCCCTGAGCCATGGGTTAGTTAAGACGTCGTCCCCATCCTCTCCCTCCTGAAAGGGGGCGGGACACCACACCACACAGAGTCCTTCACCGCCACTCAGTCCTGTGAACCGTCGTCGACACGAGACTAAGTGTGCTAACCTAGGTTGTTATCCCCGTGGAAATATCACGTGTGGAAGTCTGGTTGCGACAAGAGCAATCCAGGCTGGCCTATCAAACCTACAGTAAATGGTTAATTAATTCACGCTTACAGAGTTCTCCTGCACGATACCCGTCTACAGTGACCGTGATCGACACGAGACTAAGTGTGCTAACCTAGGTTGTTATCCCCGTGGAAATATCACGTGTGGATGCCTGGTTGCGACAAGAGCAATCCAGGCTGGCCTATCAAACCTACAGTAAATGGTTAATTAATTCACGCTTACAGAGTTCTCCTGCACGACACCCGTCTACTGTGGCCGTGATCGACACGCGACTAAGTGTGTTAACCTAGGTTGTTATCCCCGTGGAAATATCAGGTGTGGAAGTCTGGTTGCGACAAAAGCAATCCAGGCTGGTCTATTGGTTAATTCAAGTCACGCTTACAGAGTTCTCCTGCACGACACCATGTGTGGTAACCCAAGAGTACTTTTTGTTGCTGTGGCCCGTGGAAAGAAGTCCTTGTGCGGAAGCCTGGTTGCAACAAAAGCAATCCAGGCTGGCAGTAAATGTATCACTTGAAGAATTAAGGCTCTGTTAAGTTATACCCATAGTAGAGTAATCACATGTGTCCCCAAGTTAAAATTCTCTTTTAGAAGATTAATTTTATTACAGCGTGAACGTGAGTGAATCATATACCCATGCAAATTGTAAATCATTGTATGGAAGCTTGACAAATAAATGTAAGTGCAATTATCTGCCCGTATCTGTGATCCTATCTTATTATTACTAAAGGTAATGACTGATTGGTTATGACAAAGTATAACCAGTGACTTAGATGGATGTTGAAAATTAAATGAATTCATTAAATCATCATTTATCAAGTATAAATCATGGAATGTCGAGTGGTGGAGTGAACTTCTACGTAGATACGCCATAATCTCCTGTAAGTAATCAGTGTGAAGGTATCGGACTCTACGGTAAGAAATAAGAAATACGACATAATATTATCTTTATAAAATATAATCCCCTCCTACCACTACCGAACCACCCCAAAACCATGACAGTTGGCTTTAAGATATTCAAAAGATAGTGTAATACCAATTTCAGTCATGGTAATCAGAAACGGTTCGAGTAACAATAAATCCAGATATAACAACCAGAAACGGCATTTTAATAAATACAAGACTGACAATCAGAAAAATGTATCCATTAATATAAATTTATACTTTTACATTAATAATTTATTTTGTGATGATCAAAAGATACAGTATGTAGTGATGGTATCATGACAATCAGAAAATAAAGTGATGGGAGTCAGGCGGTCAAGCAGGATGGAACAGGGGCAGAGATAACTGGGTGGTGGTGAGTCAGGCAGAGAGGCAGTAGGTGTGTGAGTGGTAGGAACAGGAAGCCCACTACTTCAGCTTGTTGCTTAAACACATATGCCTTCAGCGTTGTCTTGTATCCAGTTGAAGAAGGCTGTAACGTGTGAATAAGTAGAATTTGCAAAAGTAAGACAAACAATATAATATTTTACCCTATTAATAGATTTGATAAAAAAAATCATAATATTTACACAGGGTTTGATAAATAATCCATGATGGCTGTTTGTATAACTTATCAAATTATGAGGAAATTACTGATATATCTCCGTGTGGGCTGAATGTAATGTAGTTTATTATTATCAGGGATATTTTCACTTGTTGTAGCTGTAGTGTTTCATTGCCATGTACATTTACACCTACTATTGGATTAGTATTTCACTACCATGCACCTAAAAGCCTACATGTAACCATGCGAGTATAGTGATGGTAGTCTGTAGGTCAGGAGTGTCCACGCTGTAGGTCAGGAGAATGAACAATCTAGTACTTATATAGTTCCTCTGGTGTGCTAATGCAGACAAAATTCCCTGGACACTTGGCAGTATGTGGCATATAAGTGGAATTGTAAAATATTTTCTCGGATTTTTCTGTGTATAAACCAATCTTCTATATGACCCACAAGTAGTTGTCAGATATTGCCAAGTGTTCAGGTAATTTTGTCAGCAACTGTACAGTGTACTGTAGGTCAGGAGATAGTGTATTGTATACTGTACTGTAAGCTGGGAGTGAGTAAACTAGTGTAGTGCTTACAAGGAACTCTGGTGTACAATGTGGCACTGTTCTGACCGCAATTATTTTGATCAGTTGACATAATACCAATGACTTCATAAATGCCACTATTGTTGTAGATCAGTACGCCTTCGTCGTCTTTCTGAAACACACAAAAGATACTTTAACTGTGAGTTTGTCTGTCAGTAAAATGTTCCAGGTTAATTCGTCTCACTTTCAGAGAGGAGGTGAAGGCTTCTGCCGCATGTGGCATTCTTATATACTTGGTACTACTGTACTTGCTTCCATTAGCTTCCTTTCTGATAACTACCTTCTCTGTATTTATATTTTTTCGAAACTTCTGTCTGGCCATAAACGATCATATAGATCATACAAATACATGTATATGAAAAGTTGCAAAAATAACCTAACCTAGCCTAGCTTTAACTAACCTATTTTTGGTATAATTTGGATATCTTAAGACTGTAAGCGACGCCGTAAATGAAACTGAGCAAATTTTACCACATGCAAATAAATTTCCATCCAGTTTTAACAATAATTGTTTTGTTTTATCCCTATTCGGCAATAACTCTGGGTGTTTCATCGCTAATTCATCTTAAGCTGACCACTGTTATGACATTCTAATCGATTCTTCCAAAGTTAAATTACAGAGTTAAAGGCACCACTCTATCCACACACATTGGTTCGTGCACAAAGGAGTTCTCTCTCATACATCTCGATAACAGTGGTACATATAAACTCCTCTCACACTCGCCTCCTCATTACACGCCTCGCTTTTGCTTCTCGTACACTCTACATACTTCGCCATGTCTCATCAGCTCTTTCACTTTAATATGAAACGATAAGAGTTTTAAACACTCACGTTGCAGAGGACATTGTCATACGTTTCGGCACAGAAGAATATGTCGGGAATATCTTCATTCTTGTTCTTCTGACAAGCCTCGTTTGTCCGGATTACCACATCTACTTCTTGCAGGGTCGACGCAAATTTTCCTTGATCTGATAAAGAAAAAAAATATCAATTTATCTTTCAGTAAATGGATTCCTTTATTTGTCATAGAACACAAGCATAATGTTAAGTTACCTAAAACCGTGGAGCAAGATATTCGTGTTTGTGTCCATCTACCTGTGCGTGGTTGACAGGAGCGGAAGAGTGAATACGAAACTTATTTTGCCTGTTTCTTTCTACTTATCTAGATATGTCCCACCAACATCATGATTCTCCTCCAGGGAACACGTCTTCGCACACACACACAGGGTGAACAAAACAAGGCCTCCATCGGTAAACCCACTTTCCCCCTAAAAGTTTACATAAATAGGTATACTTAAGCAAACCATCTGAGTCTAATGAACAGTGTTGTGTCCTGCTCGGTCAACCAAACTGGTAATATTTTAAAGAGATGGTCAGTAATATAGTCGTCTTTAATACTGAAGTCAATTTTACTTTTTGTGATCTATTGTTTATTTTTGTCTGGATTTTGATAAGAGTAGTACAGGGGGAAATTAACATTGTAATAAATCATATGACAAAATATTATATTAATGAGTTTTATTCATACACGTTTCATACACGTTATAATTTCTGCGTAATGTGAACCACTGTCAGCGCTTCTGTTAGGGCAATTACATACTCAAATTTTTTAGGTAGATGAGTGTATAACAGTTTGACATGTATAACAGTGACAGGTGGCCAGCAGCTGAACCCTCTAGTAGAAAACACCTAAATTATTTACGTATCGCCATCGTGATGAAGATAATAAACAAGTGACACTCATTTACACCAAGTACAATAAACTGTATTGATACAATTTGTTGTCGTTAAGTTCAGAGAAGTAAAGTTTATCGCTCACCTATTTTCGTACGAGCCCAGCTAATGACAGCGGCATTTTCTCCCTCGTAGGTATGGTTCGTATCCGCTGGTAGACACACTGGAGCCAGGCCATTGTCGCTCAAGTCTAGTGAGATCCCCATCTTGAGGAGGGCTATGTCGTATCCTTCAAAGTGATTGTCATAATTTTCGTGGATTATTTTCTGAAAAAAAATATAAATTCATGCTTTTCATAAGACACAGAAAGTAATTGTAACTTGATTATTGCATTTTTGTGTACAGAGAATGATTCCGGGTTATGAAAGGCCCATACGACCACGTAGTAATCGCTACAATAAGAACAGCCCAATTCCTACCATTTTAAAATTATCAACAACTCGTAGTTAACAAGTATGTTTACTCCCTGCCAATCTTACTTTTACACAGTTACGAGGTAGAAATTCCTTATTAAATTACTCTCTCCTTGTTATTTAATATACTGTATATGTCACTCAGGTCAATAAATAATCCACTCCCCAATTATGTATATTTTATCTATCTGTTTATTTACGTTAAATAGGAATAACTACAGATTAACGATAACTTCTACATATTTATTTATTTCAATTTTTTTTAAACTTCTGACTGACCATAAACGATCATGTACTGTAGGTCCTAAAGGTACATAAAAATGAAAGGTTTTATACAACACCGAACCTAACCTAGTCTTGCGTAGCGTAACGTAACGTAACGTAACGTAACCTAACCTAATCTAACCTAATCTATCATATGATAATAAACGAATGTCTTAATGAAATAGTAAATATTTCCATGTACAAATTAACTCGTGTGTGTATATATATATATATATATATATATATATATATATATATATATATATATATATATATATATATATATATATATATAAATAAATATACACCAGTCCCAGTAAAACGAGGAGTAATCATTATTTATAATATATCATTTCTATTGAAACAACATTCAACCTCACTCACCTGTTCGACTGAAAAGAAAGCTTCTGAGTCGGCGTCACCCACCCGTACGAAATGGTGGTCAGATCTGGAGAGGTAAAGATCTTGTTGTACTGTATGTCACCTTATAATGAATGTCGACATAGGTAATGCTATTATGATTAATTAAGGTCGTATTTTATACATTTTTCTTATTACAGTTTTTAGAATGCGTGTATAGTTTGAACACAATAAACAACTCATTACTTCTCTATATCCATACATTACGGTCTCAGCCAGCCAGGTGACATGCGCTCAACAAGTCGTATGTACTGTACACACTCAAGGGTTCAATCACATCGTGGCACATTTCAGTGCGCCCTCCAGCAAGTATAGGACATGAGGTTTTCTAACACCAAATAATCTTCAAAAGAACAATTTGTAATTTGTTCCTTACCAAATTCAATAAATGAAATAGGAAAGAAATGTTGATCTGTGTGCAAACCTGATACCAATCAACGATGTTGTTTTTGTACTTGAGTTTAAGCCAACCATTTAAGTGCATGCTTACGAGGAATATTCATCCCTAATTATCATAATTTTCTCAATTTGGACGAAATATTAGCAATATTATAGTAGAATGGTATATGATACTATTATTGACTGAGTGAATAATACCGTGTGTTGAGAAGTGACTTGACCCAGGAAACACTGTTGACAACATTGTTGAACGCTCAACTGTCGCAGAGAACTCGAGAAGTATAGACTCACGCCGAGTGACATCCTCCAGAGTGACAGCCTCGTGAGTGACGACCTCGAAAATACTATCTATCCATATCATACACTATAATAATTATCATCCAATTGACAAAAAATAACAGTATCAGTCCAGCAGGTGTGAAACCGTTGATTACGATGAGTTAACCCTTTGAGTACAATGTCATCGTATAGAAGAAAATTGCTCACCATAATCAGAGGGTTAAGTTATTGTACTCAGGGGGTGCCACCGTAATAGAACGGTAAACCCAGGAACTAAATTACTATATACAATGATTTAAGTCTTCATAGTCAAGGGATTAGGTTTTTATACTCAATGGTTTTTGTTCTCAAGAGAATTGGTCATCGCATTCAGAAGGTACTTACTGTTCAACGCAGTGGGCAGCAGTCATGATCCACACGTCAGATAATATTACTCCAGCACATTTGAAGTGAAAATTTTGGCCTCTCAGTTTAAAAATGGCAACCTGCCAGGGATATTTAGTCGCCAATGCTCCACTTCCTTCAGTGGCGTCGGAGATTCCACATCCTGGATATTGATAATACACCTTCAATTAGGGGCTTCAACAACTATGGTCATTAAGCATGTTTACTAAGTTAGTCTATACTCTAAACCACATCAAACGATAATAGGAAATCAAAGGATTGAAATGATGATACCAGGAAACATAACCTATATGGGCATACACAGAAATTTTAAACAAATATACCAGAAAAGAGGAAATATATGGAGTGGATCCATTAAAAGTAAAGCCAATAAGATCCTGTTTGAGGCAAATAAGTAAAATACACGATCAGAATGTGTAAAAGAACCGTTCAGTAATGATGATGGACTGGAGCCCTTGTAGAGGTATGAAGAGAATAGGAAATATAAGTTGAGGAAGTTGTGAGCCAGAGTAAAAATGAAAACGTTTGTGGGATTTTATTTTTATTTTTATTTTTTTTATGGGGATTAGCCCACCCGGGCATAGGTTACTGACCCACATCGGGGCCTGGGGGGCGAAAATGTAGTAATAATAATAATAATAATAATAATAATAATAATAATAATAATAATAATAATAATAATAATAATAATAATAATAATAATAATAATAATAATAATAATAATAATAATAATAATAACAAAGAACCATAAAGAAATAAAAAAATAAAAAAAGATCAAAAGTGAGAAACAATATATGTATGTTGTGTTGTCAATAGTAAGAGAAATAATTGAGACCCTGCAATTGGGTGTAAGTGAGGCAGAAAGTCAGATCAGCAACCAGGGACTTGGTCACAATTTTCGTGATGCCATATGGCAGCAAGGTCTTCCATAGACAACACATTATGCTTCCAATATCTTCCCAGGCGGTAGTACCTCCCTGTTTGATAGCTGCCTCCTACCTGCTGATGAGATTCCTTCAGAATTTATAAATCAAATGGGATAGAAGGGGATGAAACGTTTGAATCAAATATGTAATATTATATAGGCTATTATTACCTAAAGAGTCAAGAGCCTCAAACTGAATCGACTATAGAACATTTATCTTAACGAGTCATGTCTGCAAAGCTTAATTAAACATAATCTTATATAGAATAAAAACTAAAATAATCAGTGAGTTATATTAAGATCAAAATGGATTTTGAAAGGGAAAGGAACTAAAGAAGCTGCATTAGGTTTGAGAATTTGGGAGGAAAAGGCTTTGGGGTCCATAGAAATTTATATATCTCTTTTATTGGTTTTAATTGGGTTTCGCATAATAAATTAATAAATGTTTTAGATAAAATTGCTATGAATAAATGGTATATTAGAATTCTATAAATTTCTTGCTGGAAACAGGAGACGGCAGTGTTAGTAAATAATGACCTCACCAATTGGTTCCCAGTTAGACAGGGAGTAAGACGAGGCTGCCTCTAATATCCCCAACAATGTATAATATATATTCAGAATTTTATATGAGAATAGTTCTAAATAATAATGAAGGAATAAAAGTTATTGGTAAAGTAATAACCAATAAACACTCTGCAGATGATACTGGTCTTCTCACCGACAGTAAAGAGGACGTTACCAAAACTGTTTGACAAATCAGTGGAAAAGGTTGAAGAATATGGGCTGAGATTTAATGTTGTAATGACGAAATAAATGGTTGTTTTCATATTACAAATAAATTCTAAACTACATTAAGATAGCCAAGAGAGACAAGTTTGTGTGCTTAGGAAGTAGCATTAGCGGTGATGGTAGATATGCAAAAGAAATCAATCACAAGAACAGGTGAAGCTAAAACAGAATTTAATCTAAAAGACCTGATATGAAGGCATAATAATTTTAATTAGAGAAAAACGTTGTTGAAATCCTATGTATGGCCAAACTGGTGTATAGGTAAGAAGCATGGGCACTTTCAGCAGACACCAGAAAGTACAGGTATAAAGCCTTTTGAAATGTGTTGCTACAGGAGACTGCTAAGAATAAGTTTAACTGACAGGAAAACAAATTAAGAAATAGAAGGACTAGCAAAAATATCATTCAAAATATTTGACATTTATAGAATAAGGAAAATTAAACACTTGGGATATAAAATTAGGGATGAAGGAGACACACAGACAACCCCTCACCTCACCTCACCTCTCCGTTCAGGGCGATCTAAATTATCCGCTTTTACAGAAATAATAATAATCTTCTAGTATCATACCTATTGACATCATGTTTTAACCCCGTTCATCGAAAAGGCGAAGCGACGATAACAATAATAACATCCTATCAATGTGTAATATTCATTAATATCATATCAAGGGTTCAAATTTTCCCGGTGTGTGTGTGTGTGTGTGTGTGTGTGTGTGTGTGTGTGTGTAGATGTAATGTATGTGTTTGTATGTGTATGTGTGTGCGTGTGTGTACATACAGGGTGGTGTAATGCGTATAGTGTGGCAGTATTATGTTAGTGTTAAGGTGCAAGCACTGCTTGCTTCCTTTCGTTTTCAGCAGCTGGCTAGCCTTCGTGGCGAACAGGGAAGCAACTTGCATAAGTCCTGCACTGCCAGTACACAGCTTCTTCACCATCAAGACTTCTGCTGGGCCTCCTCGTGGCAACACACGGTAACTGGGTGCCTTGTGAGCCCCAGGCCAAACCAGCAGGGTATCTCGGAGCAGCGGTCGGCTCCAGAGGGACAGCACTTAGGCCCACTGGCATGTGGACGCGTCATGGCGCCTACCAACCAATGCCCTGCTGCCATGTGGATTAACCTTGGTAGGTATAGGGCTACAGGTGTAAACCCGAACGAAAAATCTGTGGTGGAGCCCCGCATCAGGCAGACATGCTTACAGAGCTCCAACAAGACCCCAACGGCGGTATAGGCGGAAGAGGTGACTATACTGGAGGACAAAGGCAATGTATGATGGACAGGCTACTAAGGCGAAACCCAACAAACTGGGCTATCGGCAGTCCATTGCAACTCTCCCTCTCCCCAGTCATTGCAACACTTGCACCACTGAATCAGGAAAAGGAAGAGCCAAGATATGTGGTTGCAGCCTGTGCTCCTGCCTCACCACATAAATCAACTTACGAACAGCCATCATCCAGCACATCATAGTTCTTATCATCATCATAACCCCTATTCCTCAAAAATCCTATGGCGATGGACGAGAGGCGACGGGGACAGGCAGAGATGACTGCCGGGAGTCTCTTAGTCACAACTCTGTACATTGGCGTCATAGATAAGATGATCTTTTATGCACTGGGATTTAGGCAGGAGTGCAATTCGGTCCTGTCTGTGCGACTGAGCAGCCATTTCGAGGAACAACTCTGTTCACCCCACATGGGGAGGGGGCTAGAAAAGGTGCCCCAAACATAGCCTGCCTAAAAAAACAACCAGACTGGGCACCCACACCCAATAAGGTCATCCTTAAGTGGTCTAAAACACAATCATAATCACAGATCAAAACAAAAATAAACTATACAACCTCTTATGGTCCCTGCATGGAATGTCAGGACCCTTCTGGATACTGGCACAAATGAGCATCCTGAAAGAAGAACTGTCCCTGTGGCAAAGGAGATGGCAAAGTATAACATCGACATGGCAGCCATTAGTGAGTCTCGGCTCTCAAACGAGGGTCGACTCACAGAATGGGGTCTGATTATACCTTCTTCTGGAAGGCTAAATCTACTGCGGAGAGAAACTGCATTTATGGAGTTGGGTTTGCCATCCGCCAATGTATCCTCCATAGACTAACTGAAATGCCTGTTGGGATCACGAGCGCCTCTTGACGCTCTGAGTCCCACTGAATCACTGACGTCATGCCTTCTTCATCATTACATATGCCCCAACACTGGATGCAGAAGATGGCATCAAGGAGGCCTTTTACGCCGACCCTGACAAGAGTGCTAACCTCCATCTCCAGAGAAGATAAGGTTGTGCTCCTCGGCGACTTCAATGCCAGAGTTGGCAGAGATGCTGACATTTGACAGGGGATCATAAGGAGAAATGGACTAGGCAAATGAAATTCCAACGGTCTACTCCTCCTCAGCAAGTGTGCTGCACACAACCACACAACTTTAGTCAAATAGATTGGGCCAACCTTATGGGTAACTCAGAATCAGAGGATTTTCTTGAAACAGTTCAGAACTGTTTCCTAAGTCAACAAATAGCCGAACCCACCCTGGGTAATAATATAGTAGATTTAGTTCTGTCAAACAGAGAAAACCTCATAAGTAATGTCAAGGTAGGGAATGAACAAGCTAACAGCGATCACAAAGAAGTGAGAGTCAAAGCAAAACTTAATGTCGGTCACAAGGAAAATTCCATTAAAGTCCCAGATTTTAGAAGGGCACACTTTGATAGGTTGAAAAGGCAGCTGAGAGAAGGGGTATTACGTTTGGGGGTAAATTACATGATTTCACGTGAGGTGACCTCACACAATGTACCTACAGAGGGCGACCTCACTTTACCTGGTAACCTGACAACGATAACCTCACAAAATATGATGTTTGACGATGACCTGATCACGTGATCTAAGGTTAACAAGTTCCACAACAATTTAAATAATGAGTTACTTCATGCACAAAGGCAGAACATACCACACAGAAAACTCAGATCAAACAACAATGACGCCAAAATGGATAAATAATTATTTAAAAAATATTATTGGACAAAGGAAAGCTATCGGTAGGAGAACAAATCATTATGAAATTTACCTCTGAGATTATTATAAGGTATTGGCCAGTAGGGTTAACACCGAGATAAGAAAAGCAAAGAGGAATAATGAACTGAAGGTAGCAAAGTACAGGCTAAAACATCTTAATTTTCCTCTTCTCGAGAGACTTAGAGAGAGGGGCGATATGATCGAGGTGTATAAATGGAAGTCAGGGTTACAGAAAGGTGATATAACAAAGGTATTGAAACGATCCATCCAGGAGCGAACTCGTAGCAATGTTTTAACTTAGACAAATTTAGATTCAGACAAGAGATAGGTGGTAAACATTGGTTTGGAAATAGAGTAGTGGATGACTGCAACAAGTTACCAAACAATATTCTTACTGCATCTCATGGGACATGGGATGTGGTAGAAATGGAGAGAGGGAGGAGTGTTGTTTTGAAGTGAGTGATTTCGTCAGCACCGGGTCCATTAGCGTTCTGATATCGGGCTGGTGGCCATGTGTGTATTAGTGAGGGTCAGTGTGTGTGGTACAGTGAGCAGATTAGGTGGTCTATTAAGTGGTCCGGAGACGCCTTCTAACTGATATCAAGCAACTGTACATCAGTGACCTAACTCAAATAGTTGGTGAGTGGAAACCGAAGAGTTCAGGGTATGGTGACAACTCACCTCTGATCGTTTGCCATTGTACTCACGCATGTTATTCCAACAGACCCGCCACAAGTGAGTGTTGAACATTTGTATTATTGTATTCAGAATTAAGCCAACTTGGGAAGTTAATCACTTGATTGTTATTGTTATCGGATGTGAGTTAAAATATGATGGACACCGTTTGTGTGTTTGTTAGTTACAACTGATAGTGGGACAAGTATTTCCAGGTATGAACGAATAATCATTTGTCGTGTAATCCTGGACGGATCTCATTAAACCCCGCTCTCACCCGAGTCTGGCTACAATCTTCACTACTTGAATAGCCTGGATAGCTCCAAACATAGTTTGGATGGATATATGGGCGATAGGGGTTGGGTGTAAACTGGACTGCCCAGTATGGGCCCATAAGCCCAGTGATTCCTCTGTGTATGTGGAGACCGCTGGTCTGGTTCCTTCTGACCGCCCGACACACCGGCCTGGTTCCTTACTCCTGACCGCCTGACACACCAGCCTGCTGCCTTACTCCTGACCGCCCGACACACCTGGCTGCTGGCTTACTTCTGACCGCCCGACACACCTGCCTGCTGCCTTATACCTGCATGCTGCCTTACACCTGATCGCCTGATGCACCTGCCTGCTGCCTTACTTCTGACCGCCCGACACACCGGCCTGGTTCCTTACTCCTGACCGCACGACACACCGGCCTGGCTCCTAGTTCTGCCTGCCAGATACACCCCCCTGTTGCCTTACACCTGACCGCCCAATACACCTGAATGTTGCCTTACACCTGACCGCCCAATACATCAGCTTGCTGCCTTACACCTGACTTAAAGCTGGGCATTCATTGATAGCTGGCAACGATTCTATGGCAACGACTACCTGTACAGTCGTGACGGAGTACACTTGTCTCGTGCGGGGTAAAGACGTTGTCTGCATCCCTGGAGCGTGAAATTGTCACTCCAAAGGGGTGGGGGGTTCGCCAATAGAGAGAGCTCGGGGAAAGTGGGAGTCAAAAAACAAGCAGGTCCTGGGAAGTAAAATTGGTAACTCAGGACAAGGGGTAAAACAGGACCAGGGAAGAGTAGGTTTAAATGTATACTATACAAACAGTAGGAGCGTTAGAAATAAAATAGACTTGCTGAGACCGGTTATATGTACCGAGAATGTAGACGTCATTGCAATCACCGAAACTTGGATGAATCTGGCGAGCAAATTTTTTTTATCAGAGTACCACATAGAAAGGTACAACCTTTTTCACAAGGATACATTAAAATGTTGTATTAATAATTCAATAAAGGGTGAAATAGGAACCGAGTCTGTTGGGTAGAAATCACGGAAGGAAGAGAAAAACTAATTATGGGAGTGATTTACAGGCCCCCAAGTCTTGGGAAAGAAGCAGCTCAGCCCATATGGCAGGAAATGAGTAGGGCAGCAAAATATAACAACCCTGTGCATTATGGGGATTTCAACTTCAGAAATATTGACTGGGACAACATTGTAGGTGACTATAAATCTGAAGACTTCCTAGACGCAGCACAGGACAATTTTTTGAAACAACTAATTACAGAACCTACTAGAGGTGACAATATATTAGACCTAGTATTAACAAATAAAGAAAATATAATCAGAAATATCACAGTAGGGGAAGAACTAGGTAACAGTGATCACAGAGAAATCAGGTTCACCCTAAATTGGGAAACGAAAAACAATGACAATATGGTCAGAGTCCCAAACTTTCGGTTGGTGGATTATCAGGGGTTAAGAAGGTACCTAGGTGAGGTCACCTGGGAACAGTCACGACAGTCCCCAGTAAGAAGGGGTGAGGTCATAGATGACACAACAATTGATCACTAGTATACTACATAAAGCACAAGAACAAAATATACCATACAGAAAAATTTGGTCAAATAAGAATGAGCCAAGGTGGATGACCAGAAAACTTAAACATGACATAGGAATAAAGAAAGGAATATATAAGAAATTAAAGGGAGGGCAGGAGCAGCTCAGAAATAGGTATAATGAACTATCTAGGAATGTTAAGAAAAATGTGAGGAAAGCAAAGAGAGACTATGAAATCAAAATAGCAAGAGAATCCAAGGCAAATCCCTAGGGATTTTTCCAGGTATATAGAACAAAGGTCAAGGATAAAGTTGGGCCTTTAAAGTCAGGGAGGGGAGAAGTGATAAATGGCAGTGAATAAATAAGCAAAGCATTGAACAGCTACTTCTTATCAGTTTTCACAGAAGAAATTCGAGAGGAAATTCCAGAGGTTGAACTGATATTTAGGGGAAAGGAAGAAGAGAAATTAAAGAATATCACTATCAGAAAGAGGATGTTCTTAAGAGGATAAATAAACTAAAGAAGACAAAATCCCCAGGGCAGGATGAAATTTTCCCTCAAGTCTTGAAAGAGTGTAGGGAACAGATTAGCGGACCCCTCGTAAATTTATTTACAAAATCATTAGACACGGGAGTTGTGCCAGACTTGTGGAAACAGGCAAATGTAGTACCCATATTCAAAAAGGGAGACAGAGCAACAGCGTCAAATTACCGGCCGATCAGTTTGACGTCAGTAGTGGGGAAATTTCTTGAATCAATTATAGCAGATAGCATCCGATCGCATTTAGAGAAAAGCAAATTAATCTACGACTCGCAACATGGGTTTACAAAGGGAAAATCTTGTCTAACAAATCTGCTGACTTTTTCAGGAAAGTCTTCGAGGTAGTAGATAATGACGAAAATTTTGATGTTATTTACTTAGACTTTAGCAAAGCATTTGACAGAGTACCGCATCAGAAGCTTCTGAAAAAATTAAGGCTCATGGTATCGAGGGGAAGTTTTCAAATTGGATAAAATCATGGCTCACCGATAGAAAGCAGAGGGTCAGCATAGATGGTGTTAAATCTGAGTGGGGCCGTGTAACCAGTGGGGTTCCCCAGGGGTCAGTACTAGGCCCACTCTTGTTCAAAATCTACATAAACGATCTAGATACTGGGATCAGCAGTGACATAAGCAAGTTTGCGGATGACACCAAAATAGGGCGCCAGATTAATTCGGGGCAGGAAGCAAATGCATTACAGGAGGATCTAAATAAACTGCAGGGGTGGTCTGAAAAATGGCAAATGAAATTCAACACCAGCAAGTGCAGCGTACTTAATAAAGGAAGAACAAATACTGTCAATGTATACAGCCTTAACAACATCAACCTAGAGAAGTCGACTTGTGAAAGAGACCTAGGGGTACTTGTAAGCCCGGACCTACGGCCTAAAAATGCCTAGAAAACAGTGCGTTAATGTTCGAAATAAGGCAAACAGAGTATTGGGTTTTATATCTAGAAGTGTAAGTAATAAGAGTGCTAGTCAGGCCGCACCTCGATTATGTGGTCCAGTTCTGGTGCCCTTATTATAGAACGGATATCAATTCACTGGAGTCGGTGCAGCGAAGAATGACGAAAATGATTCCGGGACTTTGAAACCTTCCAGATCAGGATAGGTTAAAGAAACTAAACTTGCATTCCCTAGAAAGACGAAGAGTGCGGGGAGACATGATAGAAGTATTTAAGTGGGTGAAAGGAATCAATAAAGGGGATATATATAAAGTTCTTATAATATCCGAGCAGGATAGGACTCGGAGCAACGGATTTAAGTTGGATAAGTTAAGGTTTAGGAGGGAGATAGGACGGAACTGGTTCACAAATAGGGTGGTGGACGAGTGGAACAAGCTTAGCCACTTTGTAATAAGTGCTGGAACGCTGGAAAGTTTCAAAAGGAGGCTGGATAGATTCATGGGTGATAGAGAGTGGTAATAACTCTCCTCGACAGGAGCTGCCATGCACAAGCCAACCGGCCTATTGCAGACTCCTTATTTTCTTATGTTCTTATGTAATAAACTTACCACAGTCGATGGGGCATTCATCACCGGTGGCTCCTGTGGGTACAAAGGAAATATTAATTTACTTCTAGTTAAATGTAATTTATCACATGTGTTTACAATAGGTAAGAATAAATATTTTTGAATTCTAGATGTGATAAACCCAGCTTTTGTTTGTTTTAGGGTAAACATATAACATGGAGCGAATGGAAGCAAGATCAATAGTGTTTCCTCTCTGTGTATGTGGAGACCGCTGGCCTGGTTCCTTACTCCTGACCGCCCGACACACCGGCCTGCTGCCTTACTTCTGACCGCCCGACACACCTGCCTGCTGGCTTACTTCTGACCGCCCGACACACCTGCCTGCTGCCTTATACCTGCATGCTGCCTTACACCTGATCGCCTGATGCACCTGCCTGCTGCCTTACTTCTGACCGCCCGACACACCGGCCTGGTTCCTTACTCCTGACCGCACGACACACCGGCCTGGCTCCTAGTTCTGCCTGCCAGATACACCCCCCTGTTGCCTTACACCTGACCGCCCAATACACCTGAATGTTGCCTTACACCTGACCGCCCAATACATCAGCTTGCTGCCTTACACCTGACTTAAAGCTGGGCATTCATTGATAGCTGGCAACGATTCTATGGCAACGACTACCTGTACAGTCGTGACGGAGTACACTTGTCTCGTGCGGGGTAAAGACGTTGTCTGCATCCCTGGAGCGTGAAATTGTCACTCCAAAGGGGTGGGGGGTTCGCCAATAGAGAGAGCTCGGGGAAAGTGGGAGTCAAAAAACAAGCAGGTCCTGGGAAGTAAAATTGGTAACTCAGGACAAGGGGTAAAACAGGACCAGGGAAGAGTAGGTTTAAATGTATACTATACAAACAGTAGGAGCGTTAGAAATAAAATAGACTTGCTGAGACCGGTTATATGTACCGAGAATGTAGACGTCATTGCAATCACCGAAACTTGGATGAATCTGGCGAGCAAATTTTTTTTATCAGAGTACCACATAGAAAGGTACAACCTTTTTCACAAGGATACATTAAAATGTTGTATTAATAATTCAATAAAGGGTGAAATAGGAACCGAGTCTGTTGGGTAGAAATCACGGAAGGAAGAGAAAAACTAATTATGGGAGTGATTTACAGGCCCCCAAGTCTTGGGAAAGAAGCAGCTCAGCCCATATGGCAGGAAATGAGTAGGGCAGCAAAATATAACAACCCTGTGCATTATGGGGATTTCAACTTCAGAAATATTGACTGGGACAACATTGTAGGTGACTATAAATCTGAAGA
This sequence comes from Homarus americanus, assembly GCF_018991925.1. NCBI lineage: Eukaryota > Metazoa > Arthropoda > Malacostraca > Decapoda > Nephropidae > Homarus > Homarus americanus. The sequence continues at coordinate 81,176 of NW_024728729.1, read as the reverse complement.
CTTCCTAGACGCAGCACAGGACAATTTTTTGAAACAACTAATTACAGAACCTACTAGAGGTGACAATATATTAGACCTAGTATTAACAAATAAAGAAAATATAATCAGAAATATCACAGTAGGGGAAGAACTAGGTAACAGTGATCACAGAGAAATCAGGTTCACCCTAAATTGGGAAACGAAAAACAATGACAATATGGTCAGAGTCCCAAACTTTCGGTTGGTGGATTATCAGGGGTTAAGAAGGTACCTAGGTGAGGTCACCTGGGAACAGTCACGACAGTCCCCAGTAAGAAGGGGTGAGGTCATAGATGACACAACAATTGATCACTAGTATACTACATAAAGCACAAGAACAAAATATACCATACAGAAAAATTTTGTCAAATAAGAATGAGCCAAGGTGGATGACCAGAAAACTTAAACATGACATAGGAATAAAGAAAGGAATATATAAGAAATTAAAGGGAGGGCAGGAGCAGCTCAGAAATAGGTATAATGAACTATCTAGGAATGTTAAGAAAAATGTGAGGAAAGCAAAGAGAGACTATGAAATCAAAATAGCAAGAGAATCCAAGGCAAATCCCTAGGGATTTTTCCAGGTATATAGAACAAAGGTCAAGGATAAAGTTGGGCCTTTAAAGTCAGGGAGGGGAGAAGTGATAAATGGCAGTGAATAAATAAGCAAAGCATTGAACAGCTACTTCTTATCAGTTTTCACAGAAGAAATTCGAGAGGAAATTCCAGAGGTTGAACTGATATTTAGGGGAAAGGAAGAAGAGAAATTAAAGAATATCACTATCAGAAAGAGGATGTTCTTAAGAGGATAAATAAACTAAAGAAGACAAAATCCCCAGGGCAGGATGAAATTTTCCCTCAAGTCTTGAAAGAGTGTAGGGAACAGATTAGCGGACCCCTCGTAAATTTATTTACAAAATCATTAGACACGGGAGTTGTGCCAGACTTGTGGAAACAGGCAAATGTAGTACCCATATTCAAAAAGGGAGACAGAGCAACAGCGTCAAATTACCGGCCGATCAGTTTGACGTCAGTAGTGGGGAAATTTCTTGAATCAATTATAGCAGATAGCATCCGATCGCATTTAGAGAAAAGCAAATTAATCTACGACTCGCAACATGGGTTTACAAAGGGAAAATCTTGTCTAACAAATCTGCTGACTTTTTCAGGAAAGTCTTCGAGGTAGTAGATAATGACGAAAATTTTGATGTTATTTACTTAGACTTTAGCAAAGCATTTGACAGAGTACCGCATCAGAAGCTTCTGAAAAAATTAAGGCTCATGGTATCGAGGGGAAGTTTTCAAATTGGATAAAATCATGGCTCACCGATAGAACGCAGAGGGTCAGCATAGATGGTGTTAAATCTGAGTGGGGCCGTGTAACCAGTGGGGTTCCCCAGGGGTCAGTACTAGGCCCACTCTTGTTCAAAATCTACATAAACGATCTAGATACTGGGATCAGCAGTGACATAAGCAAGTTTGCGGATGACACCAAAATAGGGCGCCAGATTAATTCGGGGCAGGAAGCAAATGCATTACAGGAGGATCTAAATAAACTGCAGGGGTGGTCTGAAAAATGGCAAATGAAATTCAACACCAGCAAGTGCAGCGTACTTAATAAAGGAAGAACAAATACTGTCAATGTATACAGCCTTAACAACATCAACCTAGAGAAGTCGACTTGTGAAAGAGACCTAGGGGTACTTGTAAGCCCGGACCTACGGCCTAAAAATGCCTAGAAAACAGTGCGTTAATGTTCGAAATAAGGCAAACAGAGTATTGGGTTTTATATCTAGAAGTGTAAGTAATAAGAGTGCTAGTCAGGCCGCACCTCGATTATGTGGTCCAGTTCTGGTGCCCTTATTATAGAACGGATATCAATTCACTGGAGTCGGTGCAGCGAAGAATGACGAAAATGATTCCGGGACTTTGAAACCTTCCAGATCAGGATAGGTTAAAGAAACTAAACTTGCATTCCCTAGAAAGACGAAGAGTGCGGGGAGACATGATAGAAGTATTTAAGTGGGTGAAAGGAATCAATAAAGGGGATATATATAAAGTTCTTATAATATCCGAGCAGGATAGGACTCGGAGCAACGGATTTAAGTTGGATAAGTTAAGGTTTAGGAGGGAGATAGGACGGAACTGGTTCACAAATAGGGTGGTGGACGAGTGGAACAAGCTTAGCCACTTTGTAATAAGTGCTGGAACGCTGGAAAGTTTCAAAAGGAGGCTGGATAGATTCATGGGTGATAGAGAGTGGTAATAACTCTCCTCGACAGGAGCTGCCATGCACAAGCCAACCGGCCTATTGCAGACTCCTTATTTTCTTATGTTCTTATGTAATAAACTTACCACAGTCGATGGGGCATTCATCACCGGTGGCTCCTGTGGGTACAAAGGAAATATTAATTTACTTCTAGTTAAATGTAATTTATCACATGTGTTTACAATAGGTAAGAATAAATATTTTTGAATTCTAGATGTGATAAACCCAGCTTTTGTTTGTTTTAGGGTAAACATATAACATGGAGCGAATGGAAGCAAGATCAATAGTGTTTCCTCTCTGTGTATGTGGAGACCGCTGGCCTGGTTCCTTACTCCTGACCGCCCGACACACCGGCCTGCTGCCTTACTTCTGACCGCCCGACACACCTGCCTGCTGGCTTACTTCTGACCGCCCGACACACCTGCCTGCTGCCTTATACCTGACCGCCCGACACACCTGCCTGTTACCTTCCATATATGCAATAGATTCTTATCCTGATGTCTGACCTCCAGACTCTACATTTCTTGTGATAATTCAAGTGTAACTGCAAGAGAGAGAGAGAGAGAGAGAGAGAGAGAGAGAGAGAGAGAGAGAGAGAGAGAGAGAGAGAGAGAGAGAGAGAGAGATAACAAGATGAAGATGATGATAGTGCCATGGGAACCCATCATCTTCAACACTACTGTTTCCTCGCCTGTGTTAATATTAGCGTTCTGGAGATGAATATAATGTCAGTAACTTGTGATACTTAATGTAAACAAAGATTACACTTCCATACATCAAGAATTCTGTTTTTTATCTTAAGTACCAGACGTTTGATCACCAAGAGAATCGCAAGTAGAGGAATCTGTAGCTTACATGTGTTAGGTAAACCAGCCAGGAGTACGGTGATGAGATTTGTTCGTAATTCAACCTTATTATCTACCAATATGAGACCCATGAACTTTCTCATCAGGGAGGAATAAAGAGGCTGGATATAAAATACATTTAATCTGGGAGGAAAATACACTGGCGAAGACAGCCTCAGGAGCTAAAGGAATCGCTAAAATCTAAGTGAAAATGTAACACAAACTCACCATAAACACTAACAGTGCAACTGAAGCCAGAAAATACAATTGAAAAATCTGTCTGGAAAAGGACTATCAATTTATTCCCGGTGGTGGTAAGCTGCACTCCGGTTTCCACAACTCCATCATAACTGTCAAGAAGAATAGTACACATTAGTTATAATTTTTCACTATTCAATTTCACAAGTGTTGCCAGAACACCCATATTATACAAGAAAGTAAAAGAAAATCAAATCCAATGAAGCAAGATGTAGAGTTTTCCCGAGGTCCACCAGACTGATGATCAGACCCCTGCCTACTGGACCCTACAACATAACCTAACCACTAGAGATGGGAACCATTGTAATGGGACCTAATGGCTGGGGCCCATTTAAGTAGTCAATAGTAATAACAGCTTTTTCGCGGAAATTTTCAGCACTGCGTCCTGATTCATAATGATTCAGTACATAGTTTTTGTCCCCTAACTGTGTTAAGAAAATGAATCTGGTTTAGGAAGAGTCTCACAGTACTATTGATGCTTCTTCAAGAGTTAAGTTTTGTTTTAATTGAGGCGTTTATGTGCACTCTTACATCTGCTGAAGATTATTATTTAACGTACGAGCCTTTGGTGATCTGAGCCTTGGTTATGACCTTCACAGTTACTTATCAATGTACACCTTGTGAGGAGTAAAAGTTCGTTGTGGCTTTAAAGTTGAAAATGGATTAAAATGATTCTTTTTTCACTTTTAATTTTTATAATACACAGACAAAAACATGTAATATTATGACGTTATTTAATTTCCCAAAGATATTTTTCTACACACGATGACGTTCATTAAGCAAATCAGGTAAAAAACTCCTCTGGTGCCAAGACTTTTACCTAAAACTCACTCTCCACAAGATCAATTCGTAAGATTCCACAAAACAATGGCATCATAAATGTGGCACAGACAAGTACTCAGTGATGAGTGACTTCATTTGTTAAACCTAACTATCACTTATAGCTAAACACTCACAGACTATACTCATTGATGGCTGAAGCAGGTAATGGTGTTTTTACAAACATGATCACTTTGCATTTCTTTAATTTGTTTACTTAAAAAATTTCTCCTGATAGTATAATCTGCGAGTGAGGTGTTTGTCTTACCTTACACTGGCAGGAAGGAAGAAATATAAATGATCAAATATTTCTTCCAATTCGATTGGGCCACACGTGACATCAAGTGTACTGCCCTCATCAGTCTGTTAAACAATCAAAGAAACATTATCAAACAATGAGTATCATAAAATGAATCGTCCATGGTAATAGTGTTTCATTATATAGACAGTGGAAAATGATGTCCAAATAATATCATTTACCCTTGTTCATAACAGCAAACAAGGATATATTTAAGGCAAAAAATCAAATACTTTATCAAAGATATAAATAAATGGTCATTATAAAACTGGTAAACCTTTATATACCCGAGTATTGACGTATAAATTACTAAATTTGGGACGCAACTTGAAAAGAATATGACACACTCACTTCGAAGGTCCATAACTGAAATGTAAAATTGAAGTAATTTCCAGGGTAATTATCAGACTGAATCACGGCCTGGCAAAATGGGCGGAGATAAGTGTAGGTGTCACACTCAGATACAGGTGCTGTATTTTCTGAAATGGTTAGAGCTTTGTTAATGTGTTCCCCACCCGTGTTCAGTTGCAACATACAGTCGGTTCCCTCCACAGTTGTCAGTATCCCCCTCGTCCTACGGGTCACATTTATAATTAGCTTATAGTTGGTGATCTTTGTCTTATATTACAAATTATAAATGCCACATTAACATAAATATGTTTAATACACATAAAAATAACCAAACGGCCTTACATGACCCTCAAGGTAATGACTGGTTTAGTGTCCAGGGAGTTTTGTTCGAAATTTATCTTCGTATTGTTATGAAATTAGAGCAGAGTTAAAGTATAGTTATACCATAAGTAATCATCTCCACAAAACGTCGTGGTTCGTCTCTTTCCAACTTAAGCAAAAATCAGTATTTTATTGTTGGGTGACTTAGTTAACTTCAGTCATACTGTAAGAGGTAGTTCAGGCCTCATTTATGAACTATATATATATATAATTACGTCGAGTGAGAGCCTTAGTGTTTTCGAAGTTCATTGTCGTTGTTTTAGTATCACTGTTATTGCTGGCAGTCTCGCCAGGCTCCACCACCTGACTACCCTGGGCTCCAAAGACGAGATCTTGTTGTTGATCAAAGCCTTGCCACTTGCTGGAAGAGAAGTGAAATAAATACCATCTGTCGTCTGTGTTTATTTTGATACATTAGTTATTATCATGTGGGAGTCAATATATATTCTGGACAATTTGGAGGAAATAAAATTGTATATATTATTTTTGTCTTTAGCGGACAGAAATTATTCAAATAAGTTTATTATAAAGTCATTGTTATTGACAATAAATGCCAATTATACACCAGTATTCACATATCCTATATATTATATTAAATATAAAGGGTGTTTGGGATATACGTTTCCTAATTCTGGAATGTATTAGTGAGACATAAATAAGGATAAATGACTCCATGACCATAGTGTCAATACCCCATAGTCTCTGAGTTATTACCACAACATTGGGTAGGAAAGGACTACAACAAGTCTACGGACATAAATAGAAATTATCAAGCCCTTTTTAAAACAGGTGGTAACTTTCATTTACGGTAAAATACATATCAGATTACATCTATCTGTATATAAATTATACTAATAACACTGGTTCTTTAATTTATACTCTGTAGATTTTATCACCTTCCATTCCCAACTGTCATGTGTTATATCTCAGAAACTATGACACTATGGTCATAGTTATCCTCATATACAGTATGTCTCAGTTATACATCCCAGAATTAAGAAATTTATTTCCGAAACGCCCTGAAAACCCTGCATATATATATATATATATATATATATATATATATATATATATATATATATATATATATATATATATATATATATATATATATATATATATATATATATATGTATATATATATATATTATTGTACTATATAGAGATAAGTGCCGATTAACGATATATAGATTTTTCTTTTCTTGGAAATATAATACATGAATAGTCATACAAAACCTAACCTAATCTAACCTACGTTAGGCATAGTTAGCTTATTTGATGATGGTAAAATACGTCTTAAATAAAACAGAGAAAGTTAATTCATATACAAACAAATTTCTATTACGTTATAGCAATACATCCAAAAATGATCCATATTTGGCAAAAATCTGTTGCCTTTTAAAGCTTACCCGGCGGTTATCTCTCGTTAACCTGACACGTATATACTGTGTGTAGTACGGGGTATGTGTTGTATTATCATCACAACTTAATACTTTGCTTAACGTAAAGGATGATAGCAGACTTACCTGATAGCATCAAATGACTTGGCGTCACACCTGAACCACACACACTGAAAAAAATATATCAAAATCCATCAGCAGAAACTTGCAGTAAGTGAACAAGTTTTTAGAATATTTTGAAGGCAGTTCAATAAAAAAAACACTATTGAAGGATTTACTAATTAACTTAGTAAATATTTTTTATCAATTCATTAATCACCAAATTGAAAACAGAAGTTTACAGTTTTGACCAAAAGTAAGACACCTGTGACTTACTGAGGAAAGGTATGGCGTGGAACACCTCCATCCATTAAGGTAACAATAACAGTCCTTATCTCTGAGACAACAACAGCAGCGTGTTTGTTATCTTGCCATAAAGCGTAAGTCTTGAATGTTTTTGTTGTGTTAATTAATAAAATGTGAAATGCATGTTTATATTATCTGATCTGTTTTTCCATTCTTGTCTATTTTTACATAAACGCATCATTCCCGTAGCAGCAAGGAACCGTGTTTTGTTTTATACTTTTGCCAGTTCCACTCACTCCACTGTAAATCTTATGTTGCCTCCATAATTGTTACCTCTCATGTTCGAGGCTGGCTGGCCAATGGGCCACCTCGCCATGAAATTATTTAAGGTGTAGGAACTATTGCTAATATAACAACTGCACCCTAAGTTAGCTGTATGACTCGGTGTCAAGGAAAAATCCAAGAAGACAGGAAAACTCGCCCTGTACTGGCTACCCATTACCCCGGACTACAATCCGCAAATTGATTAACATCCGTGTTCCCATTTAATGTTGGGTGGGTAAAGGTAAATGGCGTAATTAAATTTACACATAAATTCAAACCGACTGGGAATCGAAACCGGGATCATTCGTTTGGAAAAGCAAGTATACCGACGATTACACCACAGGCCAAGCGAGTATACCAACGTTTACAGGCTTTGTGTGCAATATAACAGTCTAAAACTACTTTTAGTATCCTGGTGGTCTAGAGGTAGCATTCCCCGGTCACAGTCTTGGGCCGTGGGTTCGAATCCTGGCCGGGTGAGGTTGTGATTATATATATATATATATATATATATATATATATATATATAGTCCAAGCAATACCTCATATATATATATATATATATATATATATATATATATATATATATATATATATATATATATATATATATATATATATATATATATATATATATATATATATATATATATATATAATGTATATAGTACAAGCAATACCTCACTAGTCATACCGTACACTTAGTTCCCGTGGAGTGACTAACGCTTGTTTGTGTAAATGGTCGCCTTGTTGAGTTACATCGCTCACGGCTTCAGTTGTTGTCCTCACCCAGCTAAAACCGAGTCATGTTTTTCAGAGAAAATTAACTCGTAATTCACAATTATTTCACCATCCAATAACCAGGAGCCTTCCAAACCTCATAGGCCTTTTTTCTGCATTATTAATGGTGACACAATTTTGTAGGAGGAATTAGTGACAGCCGAATGCCTTTCTACAGAGAACGACGGTTGGTGCGACTAATCGTGTAGCAATTATGTTTGGCGGGAGTTAGAAACACAAGACCAATTCTCTGTGGGCATGTGTGTGTTAGGAGTGTTGAACGGTATGGCTGGTCGGCGGTCATGGCTGTGGTCAGCCCTTCTTACAAGACAACATAAAATTATATTATAATATTTCATTATTCTCACGTGTCTTATACATTATCTTTATTATGTAACTAACAACCAGCCCCCCCCCCCTCCCCAATTGTACAGCCTTTTTCACTTCCAACTGGTATAATCAGCGTTGTCATTGCACATTCTCCGTGTTGTGTGAACCCCGGGAGTATCGAATTTGAATCTGAAGCATTCACGAGCTAGGGAGAGAGGGAGGCCAGGGGAGGACTGGAACCGGTGTGAGTGGGTGGCGGGCTAATGCGGGGTTTGAGGAGGGTCAGAGTGTAGGGGGCTAGACAAGGCTAGAAGGGTGGGTAGAGTTAAGCAGTTACCAGGGCAGTTACAATGCAGGATATATTAAGCAAGGGTATAAATACCCAGGACAAAACACACAGTATGAGTAGAATGTGTTACAGCACATACGGGTGGTATTCTCAGCTTGTGTTACAGGTCTGAACCATTTATGCATATTTACTGTCCAGAATTTACGAGATCATTGGCCACAGTGACAACACAACCCCTCCCCCCAAGGCGCACACACATGTACCTGCCATGAAGTATTGCCTCCCTGTCCTTCCCTCCTGCTGAAACCTAAGCAACTGTCACTTATTCCATGGGTGATAGAGGGATAGGCTGGGGCATCTACATATGGTGTCCATTTACGACGGGGTTGTATTTATAACCCACTGAATAACAGATGCATTGTAATTTAATTGCATAATCATCATCACAGTATTAGTGTAATGAACAATAAGAATATACCCAAAAAGTTGTCAAACACAATTATTTTAAGTAATAACACCATGAAAATAATACATTAGTGAACAGAAGTTATATCTGTATTATTCATTTATTGATTTATTTATTACTATTATTATTATTTTTTAATACAGATTACTGTACTACCTATCTGTTGTCTACTGGACGGTGAGGTGAGGTGACGTCGGGAGTATGGGGTACAGTGGGTGTTAGCGCTGGGCACAGTTTAGGGCACTGATGCACCGTGTTTAGTAAGCAATCCCCATTATGTGAATGCAGATACTTTATAATTTCTGGTGTTTGTTTAAATTGGGAAACATCAATAACAAGTTGTATTATGTGGACATAAAACACAGCTTTCTAACTTTTGGCAATACCTGTGCCACGGCAATGTGTGCCGTTGCATGGGGAGAAACGTTATATATATATATATATATATATATATATATATATATATAAGAATTTGTTGTTTGCTAGACTACAATATCATATCATCTAATAGATTAAATTATATGATGGTGTTGCTAAGAGATTATGCACTGGCATCGCGGAAATCATATACTTTATGGTAAAACGGCAAAAAGGTGAAAAATGAAGAAAAAATCGGCTATAGCCATTGTCTCAGATTTCGAGGCATTATACGAAATGTGTGTAGATGGTTATAATCACGTAGGTGGAGGGTGACACACCTGAGTGTGGGAACATAAGTGTGGTGAAGGTGGAGGGTGACACACCTGAGTGTGGGAACATAGTGTGGTGAAGGTGGAGGTGACACACCTGAGTGTGGGAACATAGTGTGGAGTGTTGTGGAGGTGGAGGTGACACACCTGGACACACACCTGAGTGTGAACTTAAGTGTTGTGGAGGTGGAGGGTGACACACCTGAGTGTGGGAACATAATGTTGTGGAGGTGGAGGGTGACACACCTGAGTGTGGGAACTTAAGTGTTGTGGAGGTGGAGGGTGACACACCTGAGTGTGGGAACTTAAGTGTTGTGGAGGTGGAGGGTGACACACCTGAGTGTGGGAACATAAGTGTGGTGAAGGTGGAGGGTGACACACCTGAGTGTGGGAACATAAGTGTGGTGAAGGTGGAGGGTGACACACCTGAGTGTGGGAACATAAGTGTGGTGAAGGTGGAGGGTGACACACCTGAGTGTGGGAACATAAGTGTTGTGGAGGTGGAGGGTGACACACCTGAGGTGTGGGAACCCAAGTGTTGTGGAGGTGGAGGGTGACACACCTGGGTGTGGGAACATAAGTGTGGTGAAGGTGGAGGGTGACACCTGAGTGTGGGAACATAAGTGTGGTGAAGGTGGGGGCACTTTGGGTGAGTGGGAACATAAGTGTGGTGAAGACGGAGGTGACACACCTGAGTGTGGGAACATAAGTGTGTGGTGAACACACCTGAAGTGTTGTGGAGGGGAGGGTGACACAGAACATAAGTGTTGTGGAGGTGGAGACACACCTGAGTGTGGGAACTTAAGTGTTGTGGAGGTGGAGAGGTGTGAGAGGTGGAGGGTGACACACCTGAGCAGTGGGGAAGTGTTGTGGAGGTGGAGGTTGAGGAGGTGGAGGGTGACACACCTGAGTGTGGGAACATAAGTGTTGTGGAGGTGGAGGGTGACACACCTGAGTGTGGGAACATAAGTGTTGTGGAGGTGGAGGGTGACACACCTGAGTGTGGGAACTTAAGTGTTGTGGAGGTGGAGGGTGACACACCTGAGTGTGGGAACATAAGTGTTGTGGAGGTGGAGGGTGACACACCTGAGTGTGGGAACATAAGTGTTGCGGAGGTGGAGGGTGACACACCTGAGTGTGGGAACATAAGTGTGGTGAAGGTGGAGGGTGACACACCTGAGTGTGGGAACATAAGTGTGGTGAAGGTGGAGGGTGACACACCTGAGTGTGGGAACATAAGTGTGGTGAAGGTGGAGGGTGACACACCTGAGTGTGGGAACATAAGTGTGGTGAAGGTGGAGGGGAACAACTTGTGTGACGGAGAGATACTGACCAGAAGTGTAACGGCAAACACCAGCTTATTGGCTCTCATGGTGACGGGAAGCAGCTTGTCTGGCTTATCGTCAGCTTAAGAGACACACTCACTCAGGAAGAGATCTTTGAGCGCTATGTTGACGAAGGCTGGTGACAGTGGCCCTCTGGTGATGATGGCCAACTAGGCAAGCGGTTTTATACCTTGGTCGGGTCCCACCTGTGCCTCACACCTGTGCGCTGACACGTGTATTGTAAAACCTTCGTACCAACCACAAATTTACAAGGGATTCACAAAATATGATCAAAATGGTTAATTAAAAGTTTCTAAACATCCTCGTTCTTCCACGATTGAAAGACCGAATTAAAAGAAAATAGGAAGAATCCAGGTTGAAGTTGAGGGTAGCTATAGAGAGGTTGTAGGTGGCGTGTGGTGGTGGTGAGGGGGAGTGGGGTGGTGACTTTTTAACTTAAATCAAAGATTATAAATTTAGGTGCCAATATGTGAAATTGTAATAACAACATTGAAAATAACACTAAAAATAGAAATATTAATAACAGCAGAATGGTAGTCGGCAGCTACCAAACAGGGAGGTACTACCGCCTGGGAAGATATTGGAAGCATAATGTGTTGTCTATGGTAGACCCTGCTGCCATATGGCATCACGAAAATTGTGACCAAGTCCCAGGTTGCTGATCTGACTTACTGCCTCACTTACACACAATTGCAGGGTCTCAATTGTTTCTCTTACATGTGACAACACAACATACATATATTGTTTCTCACTCTTGATCTTTTTTCATTTGTGTAGGTCTTTATTATTATTATTATTGGTATCATTAATATTTTTATTTCTATTATAAATTTTATTTATTACGAATTATTATTATTATTATTATTATTATTATTATTATTATTATTATTATTATTATTATTATTATTTTCGCCCCTCAGACCTCGATGTGGGTCAGTGACCTGTGCCCGGGTGGACTAATCCCAGCAAAAAAAAAAGAATAAATAAATAAATAAATAAATATATAAAATAAATAAATAAAACAATAATGAAATAATGAAAATAAATATAGTTATTTTAGTAGCAGTAATAATATTACTTTACAGCTCATTTCTGAGAACTGGGTATATAAAGCACTGTATTCCAGAATACAACAGACTAACTATATTTCGTAGACCATTACCGATACGACATGAGTGCAAATAGTTGTTGTGAGCACACTGTAGTTATCTTAATGTATAGGAGCAGATGTATAGATTTACTTCACACTCACGAGCAATGAGTGTATCCCTTCAAAATTTTTCACAGAAAACACTCACATACCTTTTGAATTTTTATCATCGTTAATCACAAAGCATGAACACATTTATGTCGACACTACACCTTAGTCACTCTCTTATATAAACCAGGACTCATTAGATAACTAGCCCACTAGCCTGACTTCGTTAGAGTTAATTCTGTAAAGTACGCCAAGAAAACTGCCTCCACTACATCAGAAAAAAACGCACATCAACAAGAGTAAATATTTTACTCCTCTGAATCAATATAACAGTATTTGCACAACATTAAATTTCTCATTATAACATCAATGTCGGGTGTGTAATTGTGTTTGTCTAACTCACGAATTTGCAGCTGAAGACGTTCTAGCGAGTCAATATCTCATGAACTCACTTAAATGACCTCTGTCTAGTAGCAAAATATATCATTTAAGGATATGAGCGGGGGCAATATGAGGGTAGTTTCCTGGGTCGACATGTAATAAGACTACTCCCAGTTTAGCTCGTTAAATGAAGTTAACTCAATTATCATTAACATAAAACTTCATGGAAATTCCTGAGATAACAGTAGAGGAATGTGTAACCTGGAGGGCAAGGAATAAGACCAGGTGAACGAATTATATATATATATATATATATATATATATATATATATATATATATATATATATATATATATATATATATATATATATATATATATATATATATATATATATATACTATATATATATATATATATATATATATATATATATATATATATATATATATATATATATATATATATATGCAAGTAAATCACTGTAGGTGCGCGTGATCTAGGTATATGCTGATAACATATATATATATATATATATATATATATATATATATATATATATATATATATATATATATATATATATATATATATATATATATATATATTCGAAAAAGTTTAAGGTATGAATAATATAAGTGGTAAATTTTAAAATTGTTGACCTATAACTACTTCTTGTATTCTGTACAATGGGGTTGACAATGGATATATTCCCCACACTTTACATTCTGATGAGGCTAAGTCCCCCCGACAACCCCCACGCCCCGCCTCACAATCAACGGCCATGATTACAGGATGGACGGCTTATGCGTGTTTTATTCAGTGTTTCAACAGCCACCCCTCCCCCCTCTGAATGACCTCTCGAAGCCTGTCCGTCGTTTCTCACAAGGTGCGGTCTGGCGCCATCAACTGCTCCGGTGTGCTCTCCCTGGCTGGTGTTGACCTTATGCACCAAATATGAGTATGATAGGGACAATAGGGAAGGTGTTTGGAGTATGGGAGACAAATACTTGGGTCGGGGAGAGAAAATAAGAACAGGAGAATGGAAGAAACTGCAGGGGGCCTATTGGTCTATACTGGGCACTCCCGCTTACACCCAACCCCTATCGCTCACATTCCATCCGACCTATGTTTGAAGCTACCCAGCGTATTCGAGTTAATGATGATGTTTGGTAACTTGTTCCACTCATGCACTACTCCATTTCCAAACCAACGTTTACCTGTCTCGCGCCTAAATCTAAAATAGTCTAATTTAAAACCATTGCTACGAGTTCGCTCCTGGTTGGATAGTTTGAGTACTTTTGTTATATCACCTTTTTTTAGCCCTGACTTTCATTTATGCACCTCAATCATATCGCCCCTCACTCTATGTCTCTCGAGGGAGTGTAAATTAAGATGCTCCAATTTGTGAGAGTTGTTCACTACAATTACTAATATGTTTTTACCATGATATAAAGGTAACCACATATGATTACATTTCAAATGAAATTATAATGTGATTACTGCGTAAAACATTGTGGATGTGTTATTTCCAAGAAACAAAATTGCAATTAAGGTTTGCTATGCGCCTACCGGCACATCACGCATACTATACTTCAATTCAATTTCAATTTCAATTGTTTATTCCTTGATAGAGGAAGCGGGATCCTAGTGCTGTCACTAGGTACCCCTGTACAATGACACCAGAATCATCTGGCAAGTGTGACAAGTATATACAGTATAAATAATATACAGGGGCTTACTAAAGCCTAAGGAAGGAAGGATATTCCTTTAACACATAATCAACATTATTTACAAAATATCTGGCCAGTATTGGGAGGATCATCGTGTCTCCGTCAGGGGGTTGTGGAGTGGTGGTCCAGCAGGCGTCACGGAAGCGTTGTGTGTGGGGACATCTTAGGAGGTAGTGAATAAGGGTGCGGCTGTCGGGTCTTCTGCATAACGCACAAGAGCGTTGCTCAGGGGATGCGGGGATACCAATCTCCCAAGCAAAGTCATACCCAATGATGATACGGGCAGCAATCACGTCCCCCTTCCGCGACCCTTTCCCGTAGACGTACGAGAGGTCAGGAAGTTTACGGAGGACATCGTACCAGGTGGGCGGGGAGTCCAGGGGGATGGCTGCTTCCCGAGCTTCTCTCTGTTTGCGGCGGATTTGGGTCCTAATCTGTAAGAGTGTTCGAGGAACAACGTAGTCAGGTGTGGCCTTGTTGCAGCCAGTCTTGGCAAGGTCATCTGCTGCCTCATTCCCCAAGATACCGACATGACTAGGTATCCATAGGAATGTCACAGGACGGCCTGCATCCTGAAGTGTGGATGTTAACCCTCGTATTCGGAGGATGAGGTCCTTATTTTCCCCTGATCCAAATGCGATCCCGTCGAGAGCAGACCTGGAATAGCAGCAGACAAGCAAGGGGCAGAAACCATCTGCTTCTTCCTCAGCGAGAAGGGCAGCAAGGAGTGCTATTAGTTCAGCCTGAGTGGAGGATGCCCCGTCAGAAACTCTGAGAGACAGTTTGATAGGCTCAGGGGCATGAGGACGGGAGATGTAGACACCAGCCCCGGCCCTACCTGTAGCGGGGTCAACAGAACCATCAGTGTAGAGGACGAAACTACCTGGGGACCAGTGAGCGATCCTAGAGAGGTGGTATTTGCAGAGAATAACAGGGTTCACCTGGGATTTCGGGAGCGGTCCACCGAGGGCAATCACTTCAGGTTGAAAATCCAGCCAGGGAGAAGGAGACGAACCAACAGCAGGGGTGACAACAATATCAGGCAGGAGGTCGTGTTCCTGAAGGGCTCGGATGAGTGACCCTCGCCACTGTCTTCTAGATGGAGGTCGGTCTCCAACAGCAGTAGTCAAGTTGGTTTGGACATAGTTGCCCCTAGGATCCCGTAGAATGGAAACGGCAGTTTTTAGGTAAAACTCCTGGACACGATCCTGTAAGGGGGAAAGACCAAGTTCGTTATATAGAGAAGTAGTGCGTGTCCACTGAGGAGCCCCAAGGATGATACGAGCAGGTTTCCTCTGGATAACTTCGAGACGGTTGACAGCAGTCCGACTAATGTTGACGAGGGCAGGGGCGGCGTAGTCGACACAGGAACGGACAAAAGACTTGTACATGGTGAGAAGTACAGGGATGCTGGCACCAAGGGAACCCCTGCACATGGTAGAGAGGGGAGCGAGACGCCGAAAACATATGTCTCGAAGATAGCGGACTTCAGGGATCTGACAGCGTGTGCGAGTTACATACACACCCAGGTATTTTGTCTCATTAACCCAGTCCAAGGGCGTTCCTGATAAGAAAAGGGGTGGAGGTACAACACGACCGTGCCACATGGCTTTTGTTTTCGCAGTTGAAAGAAGGAAACCAAGTGAATCACACTCTGGAGACCAGATCAAGGGCTTCCTGCATGCTGAGGTAGTCAGGGGCTTGGAGGAGGACATCGTCGGCATATCCTGAGTGGACAACTTCTGTCGGCCACGGGAGTGATGCAATGGAGTGCATGAGAGTGTTAAACAAGGTGGGACTCAGGACTCCACCTTGAGGGGTGCCGAGGTTCATTTCTTGAACAGGAGACATAGAGCCTTCTACGCGAACCCGGGCCTGACGTCCAGTGAGGTAAGAGGCGATCCATTGAAGAAGTCTCCCTTTAACCCCTAACCGTGCAAGTTCAGCTAAAATGAGGGCAGGCTGAGCCGTATCAAAGGCTCCCTTGATATCAAGGAAGACGGAGACGCGGGCAGTCTGATTGCAATAAAAGGAAGCAATGGAGTGTGCTGTGCTGCGATGTTGAATGAAACCATTGAGGGAGTTGTGGAAGCCGCCTATGGTGTGAAGAAGGCGACGATGGAGTATCCTCTCCATCATCTTGCAAACACAGGAGGTAAGACTAATGGGTCGATATTTCCTAGGATATCCCGGCTTAGGGATGGGGATAATAGTGGCATTTTTCCAGTTAGACGGGAGAACCCCATGTTCATAAGACATATTGTAGAGAGCAAGCAAGGGGCCGTTAGGAATATTAGTACAGGCGTTGACGACGGAGTAGGTTATCTGATCATCCCCAGGAGAGGTGTCTTTTCTAGAGCGACGAGCACTGTCAAGCTCGAACTGTGTGATGGGATGATCAGTGGGGGCAGGGGAGGTAAGAGCAGCACGAACAACAGGCTCAGACGCATCGATGCGAGCCTGTACTGCCTCCTGCATTGGATCTGGAAGTGCCTCAGGGGAGGAAGCTCGTGCCCAGTCCTCCATTAAAGAGCAGGCAAGGGAGGCGGGGTCAGGGTGGGGAGGAGGCCTCCGTCGAGTACCCCGTATAGCATTAATCCGATTCCATACATAAGAGGGTGACGACTGGAACGATAGAGACCCCGTGAAGGATAGCCAGTCCGCCTCACGTATCCGACGGCGCTCCTGAGTTGCAAAGGAGCACCAATTTTTGAAGTCTTCCCAGTCCTCTGGAGACCGGGACCTCCGTATGGCAGAGTGGAGATCACGGGTTACCTGCCGGAGATGTCTCATGGCAGGGATACGATACCAGTAGTTGGTGGCACTTCTGGGGTGACGGGGAGGGCGTGGAGGGGTAGCGCGATTGACAGAGTCATACACGGCATCAACAAAATCAGCGCTGTAAGAGTCAAGGGACTGAGGGACAACATAGGAATCCGCCCAGGTAGAAAGGTATTGGGTAAAGGGAGGAACAGCATCTTGTGTGAGACGAAGGCGAGGCTATCGATAAGGAGTTGATGTCGGGGCAGAGAAGGAGAGCCTGAGATGGGTAGTAACGGCAAGATGGTCACTATACAGAGCAGGCTCGGTGCGGACGGTAGGATGAAAGGAAGTATGACCGTTCAATAGTAAGCCAACATCAAGGAAACTATGGGGGAGGCGAGTAGGATCGTCAGGACAAAGAAAGCGAACATCATCATCCCCATTAAGAAACTGTGAGAGATGTGATCCGTTAAGGGTACATGGCGTGGGATGATCCGGAGTAAGAGTGTGATGGCGGGCATTAAAGTCGCCAAGAACAATAGTGGGAATCCCATCATGGAGGTCGTGAAGAACCTGAGGGTCCAGAGAATCACTCTTGAAATGAACATTGACTACACGAAGGGTCCGGTCACCAAGAGTAAGGGAGACAGAAAGTAATTCAGACGGGGTCCATGTGAGTCAGGTGAAGGGAGACGAACAGATGGAATGGTGTTACGCACAAGGGTGAGGAGGCCACGAGCCTGCCCACGGTACCGAGGCAGGGTGTAAACAGAATAGCCAGAGAGGCGGAGTGGAGTAACATCGTCTGTGATGGTTTCCTGAAGTAGAGCAACATCTACTTGATGGGAGAGCACAAACTGGGCGAGGTCTGTCCGGCGAGGTCTAAGTCCCTGGATGTTCCATTGTAAGAAGAGGAGGGAACGGCCTCCGGTGTGAGATGAGTCGGAGGGACTAGACAGGGCTCCAGAGGAGGTACCAAATTCTGTTGAGAGAAATGGAGAGGGAGGAGTGGGAGAGCGAGGGATGGATCCTCCATCTCGGGAGATGGAAGGAGGCGGGTCATCAGGACTTGCAAAGTGCGCCCCTGTTGGGTCAGGGTGTCCAGAATGAGTTGTTGTTGCTTCTGCAATGTCGCAATTGTTTTCACAAACAAGTCGAGTTGGGCTGAGAGAAGGTTGATTTGCTTGGAGTGGTGATCCAGACGGAGAGTGATTGTTTCCATAGAACCAACTTGGTGTACCTGTGCATGAGCTGGAGGTGGCGGCGAGGATTGCCGAGGGCCCGACTGGGCATGTGGTGGTGGTAGCGACGGAGAGGGACGGTGAGGGTTCAGTTGAGTAAGAGGTGGTGGTGCTGTTGAGAGACAGCGGGGGTCCGGGTGGGCAGGAGATGGCGGTGACTGTGTGGCAGGGCCGGCAACGACCTTGTTCCAAGAACGGTAGGGAGAGGGAGGGAGGGGAGAAAGGATGGGTGGTAGGGGTGATGGAGGGGGTGGTAGAGGAGAGGAGATCAATGGGAAATCCTTGGTGGATGGAAGAGGCGGTGGTGGATGGGATTGAGGTTTGGTTGACAGGGGCTTCGTCAGAGACGAGGGCGGTGGTACAAGGTAAGTTTTCCCCGGGCGAGTGCCAGGACGCTGTGGGCAATTGGCATTCCAGGCGTGGTGACTGCCATGGCAATTGACGCACCGTGGAATAACTGGGATTTTGTTCTGAATTTTCGATTTGCATTCCACTGTTTCGTGAGGACCTGCACAGAAACCGCAGGCGACCATCCTCGTGCACTCCCAGGTGCGGTGCTTCCACGATTGGCAGCGACCACAGATTTTCGGGGTTCCGATAAACGTTGAGGACAGCGTGAATTGGTCCTATTATCCACCTCGGGTGGAAGGGGCCCACCCACCAGCTTGATGAGTTCGTTGGATGGACGTTTGCAGACCGGGTTGATGCGGCGTTCATGTCCAGTAGTTGTGGGAGAAGAGGGCGAAGATCGTCGATAGATCTCCCAGGGGTACGTGGCGAACCATTACCTTGGTACGACGAGTTTCTGGGGTGATGGGTGGTGAACTTCAGCATCACCTCCCCCTGCAGAGCCAGGAAAGCCCACCTGAGTGAGCAGGCGTACCGTCTGGGTCCATTTGTGTGGTGACTATCACGGCTGTGAGACCTCGGTGAGGCGAAGTGTTGAGTCCTGAAGTGGAGAGCAGTGATTTGAAGAACCAGGCTCGTCCGTGTGCTCAGGAGGCAAGTCCGGGAGGAAGGCGAGACGACGAAAGGCGACGGGCAGGGAGACAAAGGGAATCCCTGTCCATCGTCGGCGGAGGGTCGGTCATTGAGCCAAGGCTACGTAGGCTCACTTGGGGACCGGATGCAGGTGGAGAGTCCACTCCCACAGCCCAGAAGGGGCGGGGAGAGCCGTGCCCCTGCTGGAGACCCTGACTCGAGGGCCGCTTCTTCTTGACGTGTTCAAGAAGAAAGTTGTCAGCATCACTGTCACCTACTGCCGCCGTTTCAACGAAACGGAGCGTTTAACGGCGGGCATAGGGGCACGCTGGCAACACTCGCAGTCAGGGTGGGGAGTGGGTAATGACGTACTGCTACGTCACACTATCGATGTGCATGCGCAAACTTGAAAAAACTTTGCTCAGAGGGATCGGTGGTAGGACCAGATGTTTTATCCCCAAAAAGACAAAGTTCAAAAAGTAACAAAAATATGCCACTGTGCTGATAACTGGGTCTTAATTATAGTTGTTACCAGTATGATTGGTGAGACGCGCTGAATTCGTCAGAAATACGAATTTTAAGGAGCAGTCTCATACAGCCTTTGTTGACACTACGCACGCATGCGCGTTCCTGCATACTATACTTTTCTTTAGTTAAGCTCTGTCAAACATTATATCAACCTGACGGTAGGACTTGTGTTGATAGTCCTCTGAATTACTTTGTAGCGACTGTTATATTAGGTGAAATGACAAAACAGGATGGACCCTGGTGATGGGGCCAGCCATCTTCTGCTCTATTACGACTTACTGCATCAATCTGTAAACCAAGGTGTAATGGACCTTGTGTAAAAATGTATGAAAACAAACAATGACAATATAATATCAAATTAGCAATAATGACTCAGCCATGTCATTATTGTCCACTCTGTATCTGTATTTTTCTGGCTAAATAAACTGTTTCAATGTTAATATCAATAATATTTTATCAGTTACTGTAAATCTGTCCCACGTAATATTGTGTATCAGAGTTTGAAGCTCGTACTAAGTAACAGAAATATAGGTTCCCTTTATCTCATAATATTATCCATACAATGTTATCATTACGCAAACCGTGTCTTAGCATACACACATACGATGATTCATAAGCATGATACTCCTGCACTAGCGCCTCTACCAGGTCTTCAATTTTAAACCACCTGACTATTAATAGTCAGCGACTATTGATAACCTCTAGTAATATTACGCCGGTGAATTTAGTAGGCCTAAGGGATGGACGAAAAATAATTAGCAGATTATCAACAATCACGTTTTGAGGTATACAGTATATAATCCTTCTCTTACACATCATTTTGTAATCACAATTGCATTGCTAAATGACTGTCTTTCCTCTACATCGAGAAATGACACTGTGCACACAGGCATACGCGCCATCAGCTGGTAAGCAAAGAGACCCAATGTGGTGGTTCAGAACATAAGGCACGGTGAGTCTAACGCAACTATCTTCTTTACCTGTAAATGGATTATTCTAAAGTGTTTGGCAACGCTTCACATGCACGGCTAGCCTCTAGGCTGGGCCTAGGCACATGGCATCACGGACAGTTGATTAACAACTGGCTCGAACACAGGGTGGTCATAAAGGAGTACATTCAGAATGGAGAAAGGTTCTCAGTGCAGTACCACACTAATCTGTTTGTACTCTACAAAGCCGACATAGATGAAAATATATGGAGCCACAATAGTAAGTTTGCGGACGACACGAAGATATTTGGGAAGGTAGCAATTCAAGACAATGGCGCAATCATTCGGATAGATTTGCACAAACTGTTCAAATTGTCTCCAGGCTGGCGAATGCTCTTTAACATTATACAATGCAAGACTCTGAACGAAGGATACAATGACCCTAATGACAACTTTGCTGTTAATAACACTTTCTTGGATACTGTTCATAAAGTGAAAGTTATCGGCGTTGTGACAGATCAGTCACTGAAGGCGACGCAGCAGTGAGAGAAGCGAACCTTCGAATACCCATAGAGGAAAATGCTCCTTCAAATTTATAAATATCATAGACGTTTGAGTCTGGATTACTGTAACCAGGCATAGAAACCCTACCTTCAGAGACCTTCATCCCTAGAAAAGGTGGAACACAGGGTATGAGTTTATTGGGGTAGAGTTGTTAGTTGTTGTTACTGACGTTGTGGCATATGAGGTGGTGGTGAGGTGGCAGTCATGATGGTAGTCACGAAGCTGATGTAGTACTGCCTTCAGCCAAGCACGTATTAGGAATCACTGTACCAGAATTAAAAAGCATTACGTGAGAGATAAGGAATCAGGGCGACGATGGTGTTGAAGTGGTGGTGTGTGGAAAGTGGTGGTGGTGTTAACTAGTATTGGTGAGGGTAGTGGTGGTGATGGTAGGAAGTAGTGGTGGTGATGGTAGGAAGTAGTAGTGGTGATGGTAGGAAGTCGTAGGTAATGATGGTTGGAAGTAGTAGTTGTGGTGATGGTGAGAGTAGTAGTTGGTGATGAGAGTGGGAAGTAGTGAATGGTGATGGTGATAGTGGTAGAGTGGTGAGTGGTGAGTGGTGGGGAGTGGTGGAGGTGGGTGAGTGGTGGGAGTAGTGGTGGTGGTGGGAGTAGTGGTGGTGATGGTGGGAGTAGTGGTGGTGATGGGGTAGTGGTGGTGATGGTGGGGTGGTGGTGGTGATGGTGGGTGTGATGGTGGGGAGTAGTGGTGGTGGTGATGATTGGGAGTGGTGATGGTGATGGTCAGGTGGTAGATGATGGTGGGGTGGTGGTGGTGGTGATGGTGGGAGTAGTGGTGATGGTGGGAAGTAGTGGTGGTGATGGTGGGAGTAGTGGTGAGGTGGTGGGAAGTGGTGGTGGTGATGATGGGAAGTGGTGGTGGTGATGGGGAGGTAGTGATGGTGATGGTGGGAGTGGTGGTGGTGAAGTAGAAAGTAGTGGTGGTGATAGTGGGAAGTAGTGGTGGTGGTGATGGTCGGAGGTGGTGGGTGATGATGGTGAGAGTGGTGGGTGATGGTGTTGGAAGTGGTGGTGATGGTGGGGAAGTGGTGGTGGGTGGGTGGTGGGGTGGGGTGGGGGGTGATGATGGTAGAGTGAAGGTGGTGATGGTAGGGAAGTAGTGGTGGTGATGGTGGGAAGTAGTGGTGGTGATGGTCAGGTAGTGAGTGATGGTGGGAGTAGTGAGTGGTGATGAGTGGGAATGGTGGTGGTGATGGTAGGAAGTAGGAGATGATGGTAGGAAGTAGTAGGTGGTGATGGTAGGAAGTAGTGGTGGTGATGGTAGGAAGTAGTGGTGGTGATGGTCGGAAGTAGTAGATGATGATGGTAGGAAGTAGTGGTGGTATGGGTTGTAGTGGTGGAGATGGGAGGGAGTAGTGATGGTAGGATGTAGTGGTGGTAATGGTATTGCATGAAAATATATTGATATAGTGTTAATATGGAAATAAAATATCTGGAATTACCAAAAAATCACCTCCAATCGTAGGGCTGTTGGTGTGTCATCCAATCTGTTCTCAGGGAGTGTGCTGAAGTTCTGGCCTCTGAGCTTGCTTGTCTCGTTCGCCTTAAGCACAAACTTTTCCATCTTTTTGGAAGCATGTCTTGATTAGTCCATCCTGAAGAAGGTGACCATTCTAATCCCTCTTAACTATCGTTCAGCTATAAGATTTTCGAAAGTATCTTAAATTCTCCTTTTCTCCGTCACCTTGAACGTCTTTCTCCTTTTGTCGGATCACCAGTATGGTTTCCACCAGACGAGATCTACTGATGATCTACTCTTCAACTGCACCCATCTTTGGTCATCATCTCATTGGGATTATGGGGAAACTATTGTCGTGGCCCTCGACATCCCCAAAGCATTTGACAGGTGGCATATGTCTTTGCTTATTAAACTTCCTTCTTATGGTTTCTCTCTCCCACGTTGTTCTCTAATTTCTAGCTTCCTCGAGAAACGATCCATGGCAGTTGTTGTCGAGGGTTTGATCTCTCGCTCTTTCTCTACCAATAGTGGTGTTCCACAGGGTTCTGTTCTTTCACCTAATCTCTTCTTTCTTTTTATCAATGATTTACTTTACACTATTACTATTCTATTCATTCTTATGCTGATGATTCTTACCTTCACTCCTCTCAATTTTACCCTTTCCCTAACTCTCAAACTAGATCTGTTTCAATGCAGATTTGTGCAGCATAACTAGCATCTCCGAATGTGGAAGTAGAAATGCGGTCAACTTCAATTGTAAGAGACCACAGTATTTACCAATTACACTTTCCAAAATAGAGGATCTCCCACCAATCACATTTCAGGACGTAACCATTTTGCCAAATTCTAAAATAGATGTGCTAGGCCTCACCATTTTCTCTAATATATAATGGAAGTCACACATCCACAACATAGCTAAAGCTCTCCCCACAAGCGTTGGGATATTGTACAGAAGCCGTAGCTACTTTACTCCTGACCAGTTGCTTCAGGTTTATAAGGGATTCATTCGTCCTAACTTGGAGTACATCTCTAATATCTGGGTTGGCTTTACTTCTGTCCAATATATTTTTTGTTCCACGGCTCTGGGTCGGTGACCTGTGCCCGGGTGAGCTATCCACCATTTAAAAAATAGAGATAATCGCCGATAAGTTGAGATAAGCACCGATTAAACCTTAAAATTAATAAATGTTTTTTGCCGGATAGTGGAATATTGATAAACAAAATTATTGCTAAAACTTAATTAAAATTCATTCGTACATTTTAAAATTTGTTCCGTTTAATTTAAGAAGTCGTTCGCCATCAGATTTTTCAGGCAATACAGAGAATCTATTAAGTGCGATGAAAACATGTATGATAGAGCACCTACATCAATAGTCTTATACAAAAACAGAACAAATACGTTGTCACGAAATGAACATAAATAATTCACAGGGAAAATGTGCAATGCGGAATGTGTAACAATTAGCTAGAAAATTTGTAACAATTTATACTGCCAAGCATAAGAGAACGAACGATAAAAATAACATGGCTGCTACAACCATATACCGAAAACACACCTGAATTAATTGTTACTCTTCAGTAAATAAAAGTGAAACACTAAACACAAAAATTTACTTTTATTATAACTTTAAAAAGATATAAAAATAATTTATAATCAGTTTTATGGATAACCATATCACTACCACTAACGAACAACTTATTTGTAAATTACTGTTCACAATGTTCATGTAATATAAAACTTATTTTATTGAAGAATTTTCCTTTTTGTTGTTTTCAGAAAGGATTGTTGAAGTTCCCTTAAAGACAAGTTTTCAACAACTTCGTGATTGATTGAAATATATAAGCTAGAGTGACTGTCGCTTCCCAGGCATTTTACTCCACAAGCATGTCCTGAGTCTCTCCAAGCAGCTGAAGGTTATCTCTCATAATGAGCAGAAGAAAAGGCAAGGCCAACGCAGTCTCAAGAAGTGTATCAACTCTCTCAAACTGACCTTTCATTTTATATTTGATGAGGAAGGTCATAAGATCCTCATGATCCCTTGGTACAGCCTCTCCCTCACCACCATACTCCCAGGTGCGGGCTGATGTCTGTACTGGTGTTCCATTATCTCGAGTGAGAAAACGTCTTTTGAGAAGTCTCTAAACATGTTCAGTTCTCCGCAATACTTATTGTATCCAGTAGTTAAATCTCGTTTTGAGGTCGGTGATAACAGTGTCCAACACACTGTTGTAAATACTACTCTAAATCGTTTCTTTGAATCGGTTATACTGTAGAGGTAGGCTCATCACCAGAGAATGATTTCCTTCCTGATATTAATTTTCGTAAAAAATCAACAGGAATATCAAGCGAGCTGCATTTATTTTTGGATTTGGTAAGGATGGTTTCAAAATGCTCTTCACACTAAGCACCCTATGTCTGCCAGACACAAAGACAGGGTACACTCAACCACTGCATGCGGTAAGGGCGAGTTACGACACTCTGAGATTTTTGTGCCGTCCTACTTTACAGGACGCAGTAGACCTTTCACGCACACACATTTTACGAAAATATCCTTTCTGAAGCTGGGTAGGGGATTCCCCCGCAGCCCCCTTTTACCTCCATCACTGGAACAGTGGCTGGTCAGTGGTGGAGTAAGACGAGAGGCAGACTCTCAAGGACATAGAAACTAGTGTAACTGTGGTAGCCCAGGTAGGCATTCATTTGGAGATCTCTTGAGCTTACTACTAAAGCGCTTTGTGAACAGAAACAAAATTTTGTCAGTGCTACTCGAGTTGTTTCCAAATTGGGAGAAAAATCCTAAAATAAAAATTATGGTAGGCAACACGGAACTTAAACAAGAGGAACATTTTGTGTGTTTGGGAAGTAACATTAACTGTGATGGTAGATGTACGAAAAGAAAGAAAAAAGAGTCACTCAAAAACACCTTTTAATAATCTAAAAGACCTAATAAAAAGGGACCTCAACCTCAATTCGAGAAAAAGGCTGCGGAAATGCTATGCGTGGTAAGAACTGCTGAATTGGTCAGAAGCGCGGCCTCAGTGTCTCTGATATCATGGCCAGGATTTTAGTGTTAAGATTTCCTTGTGTTAATTTCGCAATATCTAATTTCACAGAATTCACTTCAAAATATTTACCGGCCTTTTTTATTTCATTTTGTTTCTTAGACATTTTATTTCATGTTTTTTTTTCTGATATTATCGAGAATATACCAATAGTTTCAGGCATGAATTTAATCTACCTAATGTTGTCGAAGATTTGTGAACAGTATTGATTTTCTGAAATAGGTGTCAGAGAGGCCCTCAATACACCTGTGACACATTTAAAACATTTTCTCTAAAATGAACCCGGATTATTATTATATATATTTTTCAATTTATTTTTCTGTTGTGGTTTTTAGTTATGATGGTGGCAAACTTTGTTGTTATTATGGCTGTGGAAGTTGAGATGATGCTGAGCGGAATACAGAAACAATTTGGATAGGATTAATCGACGGTAGGGAAAAATTAATCACAGGAGTAATATGTAGACCTCCCAATTTTGATAGAGTTAATGAGAGACATATCTGGGATGAAATGCGCAGGGCTTCCATACACAACAAAGTCTGTAAAGTAGACGACTTTAACTTTGGCTAAATAGATTGGATTGACCTTACGGGTAA
Source organism: Homarus americanus (assembly GCF_018991925.1). Lineage (NCBI taxonomy): Eukaryota > Metazoa > Arthropoda > Malacostraca > Decapoda > Nephropidae > Homarus > Homarus americanus. The sequence goes on along the minus strand of NW_024728729.1, from coordinate 54,512 downwards.
CTTAGAATCAGAGGATTTTCTTGAAACAATCCAGGACTGTTTCCTAAGTCAACATATAACCGATCCCACCCGGGGTAATAATATACTCGATTTAGTTCTGTCGAACAGAGAAAACCTCATTAGTCATGTCGAGGTAGGGAACAAACTTGCAAACAGAGATCACAAAGAAATTAGATTCCAGTTAGATTTTCAGGGCAGCCATAAGGAAAATTTCTCAAAAGTCCCAGATTTCAGAAGGGCAAACTTTGATAGTTTGAAGAGGCAGTTGAGAGAAGGGGTATCACGCTTGGGGGTGAACTACTTGGACCTGACGATTGAAACCGACCTGATAACAAAATCTGAGGTTGCCGAGTTCCACGACAAATTAAATAATGAGTTACTGAATGCACAAAGGCAGAACATACCATACAAAAAACTCAGATCAAACAACAACGACCCTAAATGGATAAATAATTATTTAAAGAACATTATTGGTCAAAGGAAGGCTAAAGGTAGAAGGATAAATCGTGGCGAAATTTACCTCCGGGATTATTATAAGGTATTGGCCGGTAGGGTTAAGACCGAGATAAGGAAAGCAAAAAGGAGTAATGAGCTGAGGATAGCAAGGGAGGAGAAGACAAACCCCAAGGGATTCTATCAAATGTATCAAACTAAAACACGAGAAAAGATTGGGCTACAGTCTATAATGAGACAAATCTCACAAGAAGAAGATTACATATAGGTAGAATATTGATAGCAAGAGAAATGTAAAGAGAGGAAGACTTTGGTAGCCGGGCCGTGTTAGTTATTTGAACTGGACTTACACTTATCTTATCTTATGCGTCAACACACATCTATTACGTCTTAAGGGCGACTCTTTATTAATTACGAACAGATATGGAACATTAATAACACCTCCTATTGAAGTTACTAGGACACTATATATACGTTATAGGACATCATATTACGTTACTAGACACTGATTCTCGGACACGAACATGAAATGAATACACTTCTCACGTAAGTAACTCATCCCATGGAAAGCTCTGACAAAAACTCACGTGACCTGGGGAAGGCCTAGCAGGTGGTCCTGGGTTGTCTCTATGGGAGACTGCTTAGCTGGGCACCGATGTGTAGAGGGCAACTCGCTCCCGACCGGAGGCGACCGGAGGCGGCTTGCTTCCGGCCCTCTCTGACTCCTCTCGAGCGGGCCTGGGGACGTCGTAGCTGGCCCTTCCTGGTCACAAGACACACTCTCTCTCTCTCTCCCAAGGGAGGGTTACGACGTCCTATATATTGGGAGACGTCAGGTTGAGCTGATCAGGGGGGGCGGCGAAGGGTCTCCTTACGTTTGCCCTCGCTAATGTAGGGTCAGGTCTGGACTTTTTCTGAGACTATAAGTTGTTGTATATTCTGGAGAAATCTTCAGATGAATGCTTGCCTGTTAACATCGTTGGTAGGGCCGTGTGACATGAGAGGCTCTGGTTGATTTGTGGCCCCTTGACTCTGGCTCGAGGGTTACATTTTACCTGGCTGATCTGAGGTTAGGTCTGGGCCTTGTCTGAGATGTAATGTAGTTGTGTATATTGGGAGAGAGTCGGCAGGTGCTTCTTACATGTTTGTTGGGGCCGTGTGACATGAGAAGGGGAGCTAGTTGATTTGTAACTCCTTGAGTGGCAGGGAGGGTTACCCTTACACTTGACCCCCCTAATGTCGGGTCAGGTCTGGACTGTTTCTGAGATGTAAGCTGTGGTCTGACAACCCATCACTACAAGTCAGATACCGGCGAGCTAACTGATAACGACGGGGAAACGAGCAATAGTCTGAATAAATATTTTTCAACAGTTTTCACCAACGAAAATTTAAACATGATACCCGAAGCACCGACTCTATTCAGAGATAGTGAAGAAAACAAATTAAGAGAAATGGTAGTGACTAGTAACGATGTTAGTAGGCAAATAGACAAACTAAAGCCTAATAAGTCGCCTGGACCCGATGAGATATTTGCCAGAGTATTAAAGGAATGTAAGGAAGAGCTTAGTATGCCCTTAGCAAAGTTGTTTAACATGTCCTTAAAAACAGGTATGGTACCAGAAAACTGGAGGATAGCGAATGTTATACCGATTTTCAAGAAGGGGGCTAGATCACTATCCTCAAACTACCGTCCAATCAGTCTAACAACAATTGTAGGCAAATTACTGGAATCAATCATTTCAAACTCTATTCGAAACCACCTGGAGAAGCACAAATTGATCAATGATTCCCAGCATGGGTTCACAAGCGGGCATTCATGTCTAATTAATCTATTAACATTCTTTTCATCAGTTTTCGAATGGGTGGACAAGGGGCACAATTATGATGTGGTATATCTCGACTTTAGCAAAGCCTTCGACAGAGTCCCCCACGAAAGACTAATAACAAAGGTAGAAGCACATGGCATTAAAGATAATATTCTAAAATGGATTTGAGCATGGTTACAGGACAGGAAACAGCGAGTGAGCATTAACGGCACTAAATCCCATTGGAGCAACGTCACTAGTGGAGTTCCCCAAGGCTCAGTACTTGGACCATTATTATTTATTGTATACATAAACGACATAGATATCGGCATAGACAGCAAGATAAGTAAATTTGTTGATGACACTAAAATAGGATGTGTAATTAAATCTGACAAGGACTCAGCAAAACTACAGGAAGATCTAAACAAATTTTTCGAATGGTCTGAAAAATGGCAGACGAAATTCAATGTGGACAATTGTAAAGTACTCAGTATAGGAGACGTAAACAGGGAAATCAGTTACCACATGAACAACGATGCCATTGAGAAATCCGACTGCAAGAGAGATTTAGGAGTAATGATAAGTAGTAATCTTAAGCCAAGTAAACAATGTGTTTTTGCTCGTAACAATGCTAATAAAGTACTGTACTTGGGTTCATACAAAGGAGTGTTAGTTACAAGACTAGGGAGGTCATCTTAAGATTATATCTTGCGCTTGTGAGACCTCACCTGGATTACGCAGTGCAGTTCTGGTCACCGTATTACAGAATGGATATAGAATCCTTGGAAAGAATCCAGAGGAGAATGACAAGACTAATCCCGGGCATTAGGAACCTTGAGTACAGAGACAGGTTAAAGCGTCTTAATTTGCACTCCCTCGAGAGACGTAGAGCGAGGGGCGACATGATAGAGGTGTATAAATGTAAGTCAGGGCTAAACAAAGGGGACATTACAAAGGTACTCAAACTATCCAACCAGGAGCGAACTCGTAACAATGGTTTTAAATTAGACAAATTTAGATTTAGGCGCGAAATTGGTAAACACTGGTTTGGAAACAGAGTAGTGGATGAATGGAACAAGTTACCAAATATCATCATTAACTCGAATACGCTGGATAGCTTCAAACATAGGTTGGATGGTTATATGAGCAATAGGGGTTGGGTGTAAACGGGACTGCCCAGTATGGGCCAATAGGCCCGCTGCAGTTTCCTCCATTCTTATGTTCTTATGTTCACTACTGTTTGTGCTTCTGTAATAGTTTGTTGGCACTGTGGCTTTCATATATTTGTTTGGGAACTCAATAAACAAGAAAGCACTGCCTGTCCAACTGTATATGAAGAATCACTGAAACTAAATGGAAGTTCAGCATCACGTGAGGGATAACGGTGGGAGGGTAGGGGGAATGTGCGGGTGGGGGGTTGGGTAGGTTTTAACTCATGATGGTATGATGTAAAGGTGGTGATTGTAGGAAGTAGTGGTGGTGATTGTAGGAAGTAGTGGTGGTGATGGTAGGAAGTAGTGGTGGTGATGGTAGGGTGTAGTGGTGGTGATGATAGTGTGTAGTGGTGGTGATGGTTGGGTGTAGTGGTGGTGATGGTACGGTGTAGTCAGGGTCAGCTTAAAGGGGGTGCGGACAGGGCCAGGCTTAGAGCTGAAAACCTACAATATATTCATAATTTATTCAGAAGGGTGCATGCCCACGCCTTCTATTGGCAGCTGATACAACAACAATGATACAACAATTTATTACAGGGTAAAAAAAAAAGGCATTCCCATCCCATCTATTGATAGCTGACATATCCACAATATATTAAAAAACGCGTTTTCCTAATTTTAAGTAGCGGTGTTGTAACGTAAACTGACCTGACCTATGCTCACGTAATCAAAATTAACCTGACCTATCCCCACATAAAGTAACAACACTTAGCCTACCTAAATTAACCTAATGTTATTAACCTAACCTAACCTAACCTAACCTAACCTAACCTAACCTATCCTAACCTATCCTATCCTATCCTAACCTATCCTATCCTATCCTAACCTAACCTAACCTATCCTAACCTATCCTATCCTATCCTATCCTAACCTAACCCAACCTAACCTAACCTATCTGAACTGAATCGAACCTAACATAAAGTAACTTAAACTCAGTTCCATTAAGCCATATTTCAAACTCTTCATTCTGTCGGGACACCATCATCACTTCACATTTCCCGGAGTTTAATATCAATCCACAGGCATGAAGTTCTGAAAGGCATCTTCTGTTTGGGAAATTACATCCAGATCATCAGTATGTGCAAATGTTACCACGTCATCGACCCTGTGGCAAACATAACTTAATGTTTTTTCACAAAAATATGATTAGTAACAGTGGGGATAGTGCGTTTCCCTGTCTAACGCCACACCACAAATCATGTTGGTGATTCCCAGGTACGGTATGTTTGCAAGGAGCTGGGGTGGGGGATATAGTTGACAGGATGGACAATATTTTGTCTGGTAATGGGAACAAACTCATTATCTGCCTCAGTGCAGGAGGCAATGATATTGGCCGGTGTAGGAATGAGGAGCACCTAGGTAAGTTCAAGACAGCTATCGAACGTATTAGGGTGAAGGGAGGGATCCTTACCATATGTGGTGTCCTGCCTAGATGGAGAGTTGGCAATGAATGGTTGTCAAGGGCAGTTGGTGTCAATGGCAGTTCATCGACAGATATTGCAACTCAATACCAGCGCCATTCAATGACAACTGGGACAACTTTTAAGGCAGAAGGGAACTTTATTCTTGGGATGAGATACATTTGTCTAGGGATGGGGTGGCATCCCTGGCTGGCTCTCTCGAGAGGGGAGTTCAAAAGATGTTAAAGTCTATAAACTGCTTGGGGAACGTGTGAGCACAAGGATCGAGGACACTGCAGTGGGGGCGGTTAAACAAAATGAAAAGTTGCAGAGTAATAGTAATAGGAATGATAACAAAACTAAATTAGGCAGGGAGTTAAAACCTAAATGCAACAAAGAGAGGACTCGTATCACGACTAACTTAAATGTCTACTACGCAAACAGTTGAGCATAAGGAAGAGCGTAGTATGCCCTTAGCAATTTTTTTTAACATATTTAAAACGGGTGTAGTACCAGAATCCTGAAGGATAGCAAATGTGATACCGATTTTCAAGAAGGGGGATATATCACTATCCTCTAACTACCTCCCAATCAGTTTAACATCAATTGTAGGCAAATTACTGGAAGCAATGATTTCAAACTCTATTCGAAATCACCTGGAGAAGCACAAGTTGATCAATGATTCCAAACATGGCTTCACAAGTGGGCGTTCATGTCTGACTAATCTAATAAGATTGTTTTCAGCTGTTTTCGAGTCAGTGGATGATGGGCACGATTATGATGTGGTATACCTCGACTTAAGCAAAGCCTTCGACAGAGTCCCCCACGAGAGACTAATACGAAAAGTGGAGGGTCATGGAATTGGAGGTGATATTCTAAAATGGATTAGGGCGTGGTTACAAGAAAGTAAACAGCGAGTAAGCATAAACGGCGCAAAATCCGATTGGGGTAACGTCACGTCACTAGTGGAGTACCCCAAGGCTCAGTACTTGGACCATTACTATTTATTAAATATATAAACGACACAGATATAGGAGTAGACAGTAACGTAAGTAAACTTGCTGACACTAAAATAGGGCGTGTAATTATATATGACGAGGAATCCACAAAACTACAGGAATATCAAAACAAATTTTTCGCATGGTCTGAAAATTGCAGCTGAAGTTTAATGTGGATAAATGTAAAGTATTTTGTCTAGGAGATGTAAACAGAGAAACCAAATTCCGATGAACAACGTTGTTATGGAGAAACCCGACCGTGTGAAAGATTTAAGAGTAATGATGAGTAGGAATCTTAAACCAAGTCAACAATATGTATTTGCTCGAAACAAGAAGAGCAAAGTACTTGGATTCATACAAAGGAGTGTTAGTTACAAGACTAGCGAGGTTATCCTAAAACTATATCTTGTGCTTGTGAGACCTCACTTGGATTACGCAGTTCAGTTCTGGTTACCGTACTACAAAATGGATATAGAAGCCCTCGAAAGAATTCAGAGGAGAATGACAAGACTAATCCCGGGCATTAGGAACCTAAGTACAGAGACAGGTTAAAGCTATTTCCTATAATCTCCACTTGCAGGGTTGCCGGTGTGTTATCAAGGTTGGATGTGAGTAAGGCGCATGGACAGGACGGAATACCCCCTCGTGTTCTGAGGGAGTGTGCTGAAGCCCTGGCCCCTGTGCTTGCTCGCCTCTTTCGCCTTTGCCTCAAAACGAAAACTTTTCCTTCTTCTTGGAAGCATGCCTTGGTTCAGCCCATCCCAACGAAGGGTGACCATTCTAATCCCTCTAACTATCGCCCCATTGCCCTAACTTCATCCCTCTCCAAGATTTTCGAAACTATCTTGAACTCCCATTTTCTCCGTCACCTTGAACGCCTTTCTCTTTTGTCGGATCACCAGTATGGCTTTCGCCGTGCGAGATCTACTGGTGATCTGCTCTCCTATTGCACCCATCTTTGGTCATCCTCTCTTAGGGATTATGGGGAAACTTTTGTCGTGGCCCTCGACATCTCCAAAGCATTTGACAGGGTATGGCACAAGTCTTTGCTATCTAAACTTCCCTCTTTTGGTTTCTCTCCCCCACTTTGTTCTCTCATCTCTAGTTTCCTTGAGAGCCGATCCATGGCAGTTGTTGTCGATGGATCGATTTCTCGCTCTTTCTCTACCAATAGTGGCGTCCCACAGGGTTATGTTCTTTCACCAACTCTCTTCCTTCTTTTTATCAATGATTTACTTCACACTACAACTAATTCTATCCATTCCTACGCCGATGATTCCACTCTTCACTCTTCCTCACATTTTCCCCTTCCTCCTAACTCTCAAACTAGATCTGTTTCTAGAACTGATATCATTACTTCTATCAACGCGGATCTGTGCAGCATCTCTGAATGGGGAGATACAAACTTGATCAAGTTCAATAGTAACAAAACTCAATATTTACCAATTACGCTTTGTAAATTAGACGATCTCCCACCAATTACATTTCAGGACGCTATCATCCTCCCAAATTCTGAAATAAATATGTTAGGCCTCACCATTTCCTCCAATATGTCCTGGAAATCACACATCCTTAGTATAACTAAAGCTGCCTCCCGAAAATTGGGAATGCTGTACAGATGCCGAAGCTACTTCACTCCTGAGCAGTTGCTCCAAGTATATAAGGGATTCATTCGTCCTAACTTGGAGTACAGGTACTTTAACGGCCAATGTTCAGTGGATTTGGCATCCTGTGTACCGCCGGCAAGGCCGTGGGTTCGTAACACACGTCTTTTTTTTTGGGGGGGGGGGGGCTGCCTAACCTAGCCTAAAATAACCTAACAATCAAACCAGGCCACACCTGAAATAACCTAACTTAATTTAACCTTACCTAACCTAGCCACTCCTAACCGAACCCCATCTAAACCAAACCAAACCAAGCCAAGCCAAACCAACCCAACCCAACCCAACCCAACCGATCGTAACATAACCTTATCTAACCAAAATCTCGACTAACCAAACAAAACTTCATATAACCTAACAAGAAATTTCCAGGACAACAGATCATAATTGAAGGTTACAGCTCCATGCTAAATCTGTTCATGTGTGCATATTTAAGTAACGATCCAGAAATTAAAACATCTAGCAACAACAGAGAACAACAGCAACAATACTAATCACAACGAAAAACAAAGAGCAAATCAAATACATGCAAAAGCGAAAATTTACAAGAACACTAAAAACAATGCAGCAACAACAACAATACCAACAATAACACCAACATGGTATGGAAGGGAAATAGGCGAAGAGGAGTTTCCCTTCGCAGTCTCACCAAATTATTATAAACAGTATTTCCTTAAAGCTCGTGGTTTTAAAGTTTGCATCCCTCGGAAACTTGCAGATTTTTTATAATCAGTTATTCGGTTCAATGAATCATCTTTAAATTTTTTTTTTTCAATTTCAGTGTTTCATATCATTGATTTCCAATTATTTTCCCTTGCGTAACATTACACCAAGAGTAATGCCCAGCAATGTGTTGATAGCTGCACCATTCATGTCTATTGTGTTTGAACTGAACTCCATTGGTCTGTAGTGTAGTGTAGTGAGGCGGTATTGTGAAATTGATCATTTTTGCCTTTTTAGTAAAAATAATAATTTATTGAATATCATAAATAATTATAAATTTTTAATATCCAAGTTGCAGAAAGTTCCTAATAAAGTGAAGGTAAACTGCATGAACAGAAAAAAAAATCAGAATTTTCTAATGGGGATTTTTTTTTTTTTTTGCGCCAAATTATCACTAGATCAAAATGCCTCAGCTTCACATGTAAAGTTTTTGAAGGAAGGAAATACATAAAAACTCCCCAGAAAGTTGTTGATATGGGTTGGGATTAAGACACATTTAAGCAACAACTGTTAAATTCTGACCATAAATTTCAGCAGAAAAACCTAGAGGAGGAGTCACAACTACTGATGATCATCATCATTACATAATACCAAGAAGCTGTTAATAAGAAAACACAAACCATATGTAAGGAAACGAGACTTTGTCAGAAGGAACTAATGGACGGACGAACTGACAGATGGGAATAACAGTGCACAGTATACACCATGTGCTGTGGAAGAGACATTAAAACTGGGTGTAGATCCGAATTCAGAAACTATATATAATAGTGAATTCATACTCAGAAAATATAGTGATGATAAAACCAATTATGACAATCAGAAAAAAAGATGTCTCCAATAATAGTAATAATTACGTCTGTATTTAAAATATGTAAAAAAAAATTTTTTAGTTGTCTTGCAGAATTTATAGGAATAACATATCTATTAATGTCAGTTGACACCTTTATCCTGTAATGACGATCAGAAGATACAGTATGTGGTGTTGATACCATGACACTCAGAAACTATATTATAATAATTGCAGTCATGACGAGAAAATAAAATAACATATCTAGTTATAACAATCAGAATATGTGCAGTGTTGTCGTGACAATCAGAATATATATGGTAATAGCAATTATAATCACAACTATTATAAGTTTAACAGTATTTAACAATTACAATCATGACAATCTATGCGGCTTCTATCAAGACCAAGTGTCACCTTATGTCTATACAGACGTTGATTGATGACGTTACAGTTCTCTCTGGTTGGCAAGAGAAAACAATTACCGTAGATGATACATAATGGTTTTGTGTCCTAGAAAATTAAGTCATCTCTCGTAGTGAACAATTTCTCTGTTATGTCTTCACTCATCATATTTTGTGGAAATTACTCAAATTTACTACTCTATATACTTTTGTTCTGTTGCTTTCCGCCTCAACTTTGTACACGCAGTAAAGAATATCAATCAGCGTTCATATATAACTTTTGGCTTTAGAATAAACAACGCCGATGGTACGTCCTTGTAAATGACCTAAACTGTATCGAATTCTAAAAGCAGATGCCTGTAAAACTCAGCAAGGTTACCGCTGCTGCTGACTGGTTTTACAGTGGCCAGGTAGACTGATGCTGGCGAGTGACGGTCAGCAGGGTGGATCACTGGCGGGTTTGAGCTGAGTTGTGGTGGTGAGTCAGGTAGGGAGGCGGTCAGTAGGGCAGCAAGTGTGTCAGTGGTAGGAACAGGTACACCACTACTTCAGCTTGCTGCTTCTTAAACACATATGCCTCCAGTGTAGTCTTGTATCTAGTCCAAGGAGCCTGTAACATGTGAATATGTAGAATTAGTAGAAGTATGTAATATTTCATCCTAATTTTTGTATCTTAGTGAGGAATTTATTACCTTAACACGAATATATAGACTACTGTTATAACTTGCCTCATTACTAGAAGGAACTATCTTAATTTGGTATGAGTGCCATTTCTTTACCATTATGTACTGTGTATCTACGCCTGGTGAGATAGTGGTGTTTACTCCTCTACAATGGTCGAATGGAGTCATAGTAACTCATGATATTATGGTCCCTGTCTTGGAGTTCCCAGTTGAGAGTTTAAAATATCAAGAATATCGACAATTTAAGCCAAGGGCATTTGGAACAACGAGAAGATCGAGGTCCTACTGCATTCCAAGATAAGCTTCAGTTCATCTCGCAGCTCGTAACATTTAGCCAGTGTATTTCTTTTTTATATCTAGCGCATGTTGATGTGTAAAAACAATGATTAGTGGTCTGCTCTCACGTAACAACAACATTCAGTGTGTTATGGAGAGCCAAAGGGAAACTTTTTACTGTCAGTGCTTAACGCTGAATATATGTTGACTTCTTTTCCCGAGGTACTGTAATTTTAGTACAGTACCTTCTGAAGCCTAATGTAAATATTTTATTCGCCTCCACTCATCCATTATTCTCTTTCTTATCTCAAGTGCAGACATTTGATCACCAAGACTGTAAAATAACCTGTAGCCTACATGTGCTAGGTGGACCAGCCAAGTGGACGGCAAGATATTTTTTCATTATTCAATTTTATCATCCATAAATCTAATACCTACAAATTCTCTCATCAGAAAAACTGGGGAAGGAAGATACAGCCTCAGGAGCTGAAGATTCCGCTAAAATCAAGTGAAAAAGGTAACAAACTCACCAGAGACACTGACAGTACAGCTGAAACCTGTGGAGGTTACAGAACCATCTGTTTTGAAAAGTGCCCTCACAGAATTTGAGGAACTGGTCGTCATAAATTTTCTCAAGTTCCCACTTGCACTGTCAGGAAGAATAGTATGTATTAGTTATACATTTAATTTTTAATTACACAAGAGTGTCGTGATAGTACCACAGACATTGTAAGACAATAAAAAATAGAATATCCTATACTGTACAATGAAGCAAGATGTAGAGTTTTCCCGAGGTCCACCAGACTGATGATCAGACCCCTGCCTACTGGACCCTACAACATAACCTAACCACTATTGGGGCCCATTTAAGTAGTCACTAGTAATAACAGCTTTTTCGCGGAAATTTTCAGCACTGCGTCCTGATTCATAATGATTCAGTACATAGTTTTTGTCCCCTAATTGTGTTAAGAAAATGAATCTGGTTTAGGAAGAGTCTCACAGTACTATTGATGCTTCTTCAAGAGTTAAGTTTTGTTTTAATTGAGGCGTTTATGTGCACTCTTACATCTGCTGAAGATTATTATTTAACGTACGAGCCTTTGGTGATCTGAGCCTTGGTTATGGCTTTCACAGTTACTTATCAATGTACACCTTGTGTTAGAGAAGATACTGTAGTCTGTACTTTGTGGCCTGGCAGTTTAAAATTACATTTAAAGTAGTTATTTAAATAATTTTCACAATGAACAGTTATAAAATTATTTACCGTTATAAGTTACTCAATGTGCACAACAGAGTGAAAATAACCTGGAAAAAATTATTGGACACAAGATGACGATCATAACTAAATCAGGTTCACAATCCTCTGGTGCCGTGACTGTACTGTACTAACAAACTCACTCTTGAACACCATTTTCTGTAGTAACACTCGAAGAACCACAAAAGAATGCTATCAGTGGCACAGTCTATGGTCAGTATCATGTGATAAGTGACTTCTCCTATTAATTCTAATTGTCAATTGTAACTAGAAACTCAGACAATATATTCTGATGGATGAAGCAGGCGAGAATTTTTTACACACATGGTAAATTAACAAGAACTATAAAATCAAACTAAACCAATGAATAATAGACGCACATCAATCAGTGATATGTGAGAAATTCAAAAAATTGTAACACGTAACAAAGTTCTTTAGATAAACTTTACATTTCTCAAGGTATTATTAATAACTCTTTATATAATGAGGAGAAAATATACCTTTTTTCTAATAGAAATTTTAAGGTGCTTAAATCTGCATCACATAATATTGACATTAAATAATATTATAAGTGATAAAGTACTTACTAAGCGAGCTTTTTTTGTAGAGCTGTCTCTGTCGGCTGGAAGAACTTTAACTTATCAAGAGTCATTTCAGTAGAGAACGACTCACACTCAATAGTCAGGGTTTCGTCAGCATCAGTCTGTTGAACAACCATAGGAACTTGATAAAAACAAATGAGCATCTTAAGATATATAGTTCATTACAAGGGAATATTTCATTATATAGACAGTGGAAAATGTTGCTGAAATAGAAATTAAAGACTTGTAAGAGTAAAAAGAAGACACAATAATAATCACTGGTCAGTGTAGTGTACTGGATAAAACTATGTCCGTGGCTGTTTCTGAATTAATTTGTCGCCTGAATTCACGAAGTTTTCCTTTGTTCGTTCTTGTTGTGTTGTAAACAGCTCTGGTTGTAGTTGCGTTACCAATTTATTAATATAATTGTCTTCATTATTTAAGAAAATATAAGAACATTTGGAAAATTGGCGTGATCAAAAATAACGATGAATAATTTATTATCATAAAAAGACTACTTTTGATTGTTTAACATTTATCCTGACAGTGATACAACCGAAAATAGATCCACCAATCACAATCCCTATTAAATACAGCAATACTTCACACAGTATTGCCAGGTAAAACTGCGACTACGAGAGCCAGGGTGACGTTGATGAAACTTTGGGTGACTCTACATATTTATGAGCACAATTTTATTGACTATGAAAACGGACATGCACATAATATTATTGGTAAACTTTAAGTATTTACCTACAGTAAGTGACTATAGACCTCTATAATTCTTGCGACGCAATATGAGAAGAATAACACACACACACACACACTCACCTCGAAGATCCAGTCACAAGCATGGTTATTGGGATACTGGTTTGGATAATTCTCAGACTGGAACACGACCTCGTCACCTGGCTGGAGACGTGTGGTGCTGTTACACACTGCGGCTTCTGAAATGGTTACAACATAGTTAAGGTGGCGTCACAAGAGCATTTCTATGGACAACTTTTTCATTACTGTCAACTTTTTCACGAATCGTCAGCGTTGTCGTTGGCTGTATGTCAGACGGTGCAAACTGTCTGCGTTGACAACTCGTACAGACAACTTACCAGAGTCAACTCATGATCTATAATTGATACTACAAATAGGTATAAAAATAAACTAATTTCTACTTAAAATATAAAGCTAAGATTATTATGAAGTAATTATTACTCTTCTTCCCAAGATGACTCATTATTATGTTTAATTTCGTGATCTTAAAAAGGTAAGAAAATGTCATTTGTTGTTTACTTTTGACCACGCGGGAATGACAACAACATGACGATGCCAACAGATAAAATAATTTCTCAAATATGGACACAGGTCTCCGAGGAGTTCTTGGAGGACCAGATAAGGCAGCGCCGCTGTCTCTGGGATCACCAGGACTCTTCATACACCAACAAAGGCGTAGAATTGCTGCGCTTTCTTCGTCAGTTGGATCCATCTTGTTTGTTGACAGTTGTCGAACGAGGGAAACTGGCGAGTTAGTTCTAAACACCTGTGTGACGGTGCACAACAGAAAAGTTTGACGATTTTCTGAGAGTTGACAAAAAAAAAGGACGAAAGAATGCCAGTGTGACGGCACCTTTACTGTACGTGTTTCTCACCACGTCTTCAGTTACTGCCCAAACTTCCTCCACACTTGGCATTGTTTACGTCATCTTAACGGGTCTTACTTGTAATTAACTTACAGTTGGTGATCTTTGTTTTACATCATAATTAATGCCTCATTAACTTATACACATATGTATAATACAAATAAATCTCAAAAAAATAATCAAACGGCCTTACATGACCCTCAAGGTAATGACTGGTTTAGTGTCCAGGGAGTTTTGTTCGAAATTTATCTTCGTATTGTCATGAAATTAGAGCAGAGTTAAAGTATAGTTATACCATAAGTAATCATCTCCACAAAACGTCGTGGTTCGTCTCTTTCCAACTTTAGCAAAAATCAGTGAGTATTTTATTGTTGGGTGACTTAGTTAACTTCAGTCATACTGTAAGATGAAGTTAAACATTATAGGGAGAAATGGAGCGAAGCAATTTAATGCAAACGGCTTATTCCTCAGCAAGTGTGCCGAGTACAGCCTAATATCACCAATACCTTGATTAGGCAGCCCGACAAGTTCAAGGGTTCTTGGCAACTCCCACGATACAAGCATTAGTGTCTGATTAAATACATTATTGTCAGAGAAAGAGATCACCAAAATATAGAGCCATGCGTGGCTCAGACCACTGTGAGACAGATCACTGCTTAATCAGAGCACAAATCGCCATTCGCTTCGCTAAAAAACGGTAAAATCAACAAGCCTACAAAAGCGGGTTTAAAACCGTGCGACTTGAGATTCAGGAAGTGGAACACGCTTTCAAGGAGCAGCTCAACGAGAAGCTGATGAGCAATCCAACAATTAGTGGCTTGAATCCCAATGCCGGATAGGGTATCCTAGAGGTCATCATCAGCGAGACTCTCGACCAGTCTAAAAATAAATTTAAGGATTGGCATGAAGAAAATGACCGAGGAATCGAGGTACTCCTTTATAGTAAAAATACTGCCTTCACTGACTGAAGAAGGAACCTTCACTCTTAACCAAACCTGCTACTTTCTGCCAACAGAAGGTGGTGGTCCAGATCGTTTGCTGGACTAAAGAAGCACGTAATACGCAAAAGTTTACTGATCGACGGTCTTTGATGACAAACCCAGAATAGATACCAAGCTTGGCCAGTGCCTCATCGGTGCAAACGCCGATTAGTTTGTCCCAAGGCAAACCATGTTGGTTGGAGTAATTTGACACCTAGAAAATCATCATCAGTTATCGATCCGTAATAAATATCCAAACAATTAGTCGAAGTTACCATTCTGTGTACATAACTGGGTTTATTAAATTGGGAATATATATTCTGAGTCAGAGATACGTTGATCATTTTCCCCAAGGTTTCTGGCCACTACCCTGAAAAATTTAGATGTCCCATTGAAAGGCACTCCCCCAGCCTAAGAACCACTGACATGCTAAATGTTTCCACCCGTGTGTCAATATTAGTGTCCTGCTGATGAATAAGATCTTAGTACCTTCTGATGCCTAATGTAAACAAATGATTCACTATCACACTTCCTGTTCGTTATCTCATGTTCAGATGTTTGATCACCAAGAGAGAGAGAGACTCGAGAGAGATCTGCAGTATATGTGATAGGTGAACGAGCCAAGTGCACGGCGATAATATTTGTAAATAATTCAGCCTTATCCTCTACAAATCTCATACCCATAAGCTTTCCCATCAGGGAGGAACAGACACTGGGGAAGGTACAGGCTCGAGCGCTGAAGATCCCATTAGTATCCAGATTAAAAAAAAGGGGGAAACGCAAACTCACCTGTGACACTGACAGTGCAGCTGAAGCCTGTGGAAGTTACTAAATCATTTGTTTTGAAAATGGCCCTCACTTCATTTGTGGAGCTGACCGCCATGAAACATTCTACGTCACCACTTATTCTGTCAGGAAGAATGATATATATTAGTTATTATTTTAATTGTTTAATTACACAAAAGGTTTTCTATAACAACTAAATCACCATAAGAAAAAAATTCAAGATGCAGAATTATCCTGAGTTCCACCAGATTGATAATCAGGACCCTGCATACTGGACCCTATAATCTAACCTAACCAAATGGATTAGCGACCATTAAAATAAAGCCTTTAATGACTGAAACGTATTTTACTTGTCACTTGTAATGAAAAACCATTATTAATACAACCGTCAGTGAAATTTTCAGTATTGTATTCAGATTCAGATTCAGTTTAGGATCTAGTGGAGGCAGTCTCTCACACTCTTCGTTGCGTTACTTCAAAAGTTAAGTTTTGTTTCGACTGAAAAGTGTATATGAGTACTTAGAGCTCCACACTATAAAACATTAACATACGAATCTTGAATAACCTGAGCCATCGTAATTATCTCCACACTGACTCCTCGAAGTCACCTAGCAGTTTAAAATGTCACTTTATTAATGATTTGAACGATTTTCACAAGAAACAGAGTAAGGCCATCATCAAGTACTCAATGGTGCAAAGTGAAAATAACCTCAGGAATTTATTACACACAATGATTATCGTAAATAAACCTGGTCCATAGTTCAACATACTCACTCTCTACAAGGTCAGTGGGAAAAGTTTCAATAAAACATCTTGAACATTAATCGCCGTAAGAGCCCGTGAGAGCCAGAGGAGAATGCTATCATGAGTAGCACAGTCTATGACCAGTACTAAATAAATAATGAGTGACTTCACGTGTTAATTCTAACTATCGCTTATAACTAGGAAGGAGGGAAAGATGTTTTTACGAACATGATCAATTAGCAAGAAATATAACATCGACCTGAACCAGTGAATTTTTATAAACGTACTGTACAAAGTTCTTTACATAAACTTTACATTTTTATGGAAGTATTCATAAAATTTTATATAATGAAGTGAAAATATAGAAAACAGATGTGTTTTTTTGTTAAGAAAAAGCCAAAATACTTAAATCTGTAACTATTTAACTTTGTTATTCAGAAGAAAAATCTTAGCACCTGTTGAAAAAGGTTACTTACTGAGCGAGATTATTTTGGTAGTTTGTTGATGTAGGCTGGAAGAGCCTTAGTTTATCCCGAGGCATTTGAGTAGAGAATGGATCACACTCAAGAGTAAGGGTTTTGTCAGCATCAGTCTGTTGATCAACCGTAGGAACTTAATCAAACAATGAGCATTATAAGATATATAGTTCATTACAACGATATATTTCATTATGTAGACAGTGATTTTTTTTTTTTTTTGGTATCATGACGTCACCATGTATGATTGTAAGACTAAAAAGAAACAATATGAAGATAAACATATTAGTCATTGGCCTCTGTAATGACCTGGAGGTAAGATTACGACCGTATGATTTTTTTTGGTTTCTGAGTCAATTTTTCTTCCGAATTCACCAAATTTTCCTTATTTCATTCTGGGTTGTGTATTACATATGAGAGAAAAACCTACCAGCTATCACCATTCAGGACAAAAATTCGGATGCTTTACTGGCGTCTATAATAAAAGAGAAATGTACATTATATGATCGGTAAACTACTAAGCATTTACCTAAGTGAAAATAGACTCACCTTGAAGAACCACTCACACGTATGGTTATTGGGATACTGGTTTGGATAATTCTCAGACTGAAACACGACCTCGTCACCTGGCTGGAGACGTGTGGTGCTGTTACACACTGCGGCTTCTGAAATGGTTACAGCATAGTTACTGTACGTGTTTCTCACCACGTCTTCAGTTACTGCCCAAACTTCCTCCACACTTGGCATTGTTTACATCATCTTAACAGGTCTTAATTCTAATTAACTTACAGTTGGTGATCTTTGTTTTACATCAAAATTAATGTCGTCATATTAACTTATACACATATTATTAATACAATTAAATCTCGAAAAAAATAACCAAACGGTAATGACTGGTTTAGTGTCCAGGGAGTTTTGTTCGAAATTTATCTTCGTATTGTCATAAAATTAGAGCAGAGTTAAAGTATAGTTATACCATAAGTAATCATCTCCACAAAACGTCGTGGTTCGTCTCTTTCCAACTTTAGCAAAAATCAGTGAGTATTTTACTGTTGGGTGACTAAATTAACTTCAGTCATACTGTGAGAGATGAAGTAAACATTATATTTACACTGTTTTTAGGCGGCAGTTTGTTCACTTCACGGTTATAAACAACAGTCAGTTCCCATTCCCCGTGGAAAAGATGCGTTTCCACGATAGGCTCAAGACTTCTTCATTTTTAGTTTGGTAACAAGTGCTCAGATGGAGTCACAGTAGCAAGAAATGATACATTATGCAGAAAGTATTAGAAGCTTACAGGAGTGTTATGTTGGAAAGTCTTTAATGTTTACTTGGAAAATAAATTTGTATTCTATCTAAGTCTTGTTTATCACTGAAACTCCAAAAAGGCACTTCGTATATAATAATATATATATATATTTCATGTAGATCCACAATGAAAACGTGGATAAGATAAATCTTTATAAAATCACACGGGAAAAGGGAAACAACGGAGCACCTTAGCTTTCGTCTTTATTCAAGACATCTTCAGAGGCAACTTCAGTTTTGGTTGAAGAGGCCGCTTCTGCTGTGTGTGCCGCTAAATAGAGTTAAATACTTAATAGCGGTATGTTCCGTTGTTATTTTCATAGTGACTGGCCTCAAACAATCATGTAGACCATCATAATACATATACTGCAAATGAATAGTTTCACAGAAAACCTAACCTAACCAGACTTATTAGGTAAATATCCTTATTAAATGTTATTTTCATATACAGTAGTAAATATAATTACGTCGAGTGAGAGCCTTAGTGTTTTCGAAGTCCATTGTCGTTGTTTTAGTATCACTGTTATTGCTGGCAGTCTCGCCAGGCTCCACCACCTGACGACCCTGGGCTCCAAAGATGAGATTTTGTTGTTGATCAAAGCCTTGCCACTTGCTGGAAGAGAAGTGAAATAAATACCATCTGTCGTCTGTGTTTATTTTGATACATTTGGAGGTAGATGGAGTCGTTCTGTTTGAGAATGACATTTTTAGCACAACAATATGAGAGATAAATAATTAGCGTTTGTAAAATATATTTCCGTAAATTTGGGAACCTTGTAACTGTCGAGACCGAGACCAAGGTCTGTCTTCCGAGATCGAGACCATTCGCAATTCTAACAAGTATAGATCACTTGAAAATTAACCTCGCAAGATAGTTTTGGGGATGATTTATCCTCAGGTGACTACTGAGGTCCACCGTCACCTGAAGAGTGGCCCTTCATATAGTACCACACACACTCCTGCATCAGCCTTCAGTAGTGTCGACATAAGCACTAGACCAGTAACTGGATAATTACTGAATATGGAAATAGTCCAGACAAGAGATGCTGCCACTCTCCTTCCTATACCACAAACAGTGATTCGGCTAGGGTGGTTAACGATCATGGGGGGTGACCAATCTTTGGGTAAATGCTGTGGTCTGGGTGGTTAAACCTTTTCAGTAAAAAAACTTAGTCTCGGTTCATAAAAGTATAAGGTTTAAAGGAATTGAAATCCCTGGATAATGAAGAATCAGTGTTATTTTAAAACATGGAAATATATCCCAATTAGTGTGTGTGAGTGTGTGTGTGAGTGTGTGTGTGTGTGTGAGTGTGTTTGTGTGTAACAACTACCAAATGATTCGTATTTTCTTTCGTGACGTAAGAATGAGTAATTTAATCTTCACATATTCTTTATTTAGTGGAGTCATATATGTTATTGAAGCTCGGTGATGATATCCACGTACTTTAATTTTCTAAGATATTTAAAACGTGAGAAATGTTCATTACACTTAAGATTTATCAATATATTCAGTACATTTCCTGATGATCGGTATTCTATGGCTAAGTGCATGCCTAACTGGAGGCAAATACAGTCAGAATGGTTAGTGTTAGAGTGACCACTGATGGAAACTTGGCCTCTTACTGCTGCCAAAACTGAACTAGAGTCACATCTCTTACCTGGGTCACCTTGACCATGACTCAGAAGATCCCTTCATCGTAGGTAGTGACCCCAGAGCAGGTGAGGTAACTTTCCTTTCCTGAACTAGCTGACAATTCCCTCCCAATTGATTAGGAAATTTATAATTAAATTTGTTGTCTCCAAAGGTCTTTAAAAAAAATCCGAGACCACACATACCCGAGACAGAGACCGAGGCCTAATTACCCAAGACCAAGACTGAGACTTAATATTTTGCTTACGTAAAGGATGATGGCAGACTTACCTGATAGCATCAAATGACTTGGCGTCACACCTGAGCCACACACACTGAAAAAAATTTATAAAAATCCATCAGCAGAAACTTGTGGAAAGTGAGTAAGTTCTTAGAATATTTTGAAGGTAGTTCAATAAAAAAAAACACTATTGAAGGATTTACTAATTACCTTAGTAAATATTTTTATCAATTAATTAATCACCAAATTGAAAACAGTAGTTTACAGTTTTGACCAAAAGTAAGACACTTGTGACTTACTGAGGAAAGGTATGGCGTGGAACACCTCCATCCATTAAGGTAACAATAACAGTCCTTATCTCTGAGACAACAACAGCAGCGTGTTTGTTATCTTGCCATAAAGCGTAAGTCTTGAATGTTTTTGTTGTGTTAATTAATAAAATGTGAAATGCATGTTTATATTATCTGGTCTGTTTTTTCCATTCTTGTCTATTTTAACAAACGACAACAAGCACTGGGGCCGAGGTTGTTGTCATTTACTGAAGTCACACATACAGGCAGGGACGTCTACAGTCAACAGAACCTCACTATCTTACAGGACGACTTGAAATTCATTTACAATTGAATCAACAAGGTGAATATACTGTTGAACGGGTTTAAGTTCGCATCACTGAGGTGGTGATCAGTACGGGAAACAGCTCGACCCTTACAACACTTGTATCCAGGAACCAAAGGACCTACTGATGAGAGTGAGCGGTGACCTCACCAACAAGAGCATACAGGCCAGTCTGCGAACAGTGGGCGACAATCTGGCTGGGTGAAGCGAATTTTCCGCCCCACGTAACTGCAGGTTATAGTAACTGCTTTATGGAGCTTGATGGTGCTTCCCTTGCCCTTGTCACCCAGCAGGCAGTGTATGATTAAGGAAGTAGATGATGTCTAGTGAAGGTATCCTATAATGACATTAGGAAGGAAGGGTCAGGAAGACTGAGGTTACTTAGAGCAATGCAGAGAGACCCTCACCTTCATATTGGAATAGTGATTCACACATACAAATTTGTGGTAGAACTGTAGATCCCGTGGTAATACGCGAAGTAAAAATACGAGATCCTACCGCATTACAATATTTTTTTTTACCGTGGCTACACCATCAAAACTCTGAAAATTACCTTATGATTATTGTTTAATAATTATAAAGGGAGTAGTCTATACACTAATTTAATGGCATATCCTGTTATAAGCAGATAACAAAGGGATTATAAGATTTAAACCGTTATTACTAACGGTTATGGACTACCATAAGATGATTTGGCCCAAATATTGCCCTAAATTAATTGTACCTGTATGTTAGCACCAGTGACAATACAGTCCGGTTTAGATAGTGTAAAATCCTGCTCTGATATATACAAAAATATATGGGTTTTCCTAACTTGACAGTAGAACATTCTGGAGACCGCTCAAGGGCTTCTAACGCCTTCTACGCCATGATGAATTCTATAGTTCCTTTGGGATTCCTAATTATATTAAGTCTTGATAGGCACAACTAACATAAACTTATATGAATTATTTTGTTGACAGAAGGTACTAGAACGTCCAGTACGGTAGTCGTCCAGCCAGTCTTTCTCGTTCGTGAGTTGGTCGTCGTCCGCCTGGACGCTCGGTGCCGTCCAGGAGGTGACGCTATCCGCTCGTGTACCCACGCCGTGGATTCGCGGGAAAATGTCTAAGGCCTAAACGTAATTCATCTCTTACACTAAAATTTATAATAGTTTATATTTGGTAAACTTATTATTTCATTACGATGTAGTTTCTTATTAAATTTATTAATTAAGTAAATCGTAATAGGAATTACACCTCCCGCCAACAATCTTTTTCCTTCTTCCTAATCATTTCGGCCGGCACTTTTAAACACTATTATATCGTCCGAATAACTAGGAAAATAAGATTATACTCAACTTAATATTCTACTACTTAGTAAAAATAAATATTTACAATTCATTTACATATATCGCGAAACTTGAGAATGATAGACTCAGTGTATAATATTGTTACAAAAACTATCGACAAAATTAGTATAATATTACCATACAAACTAAAGACAGTGCTAAGCCATTATAACACAATATATCGTACTTAGAAGTGATAATCAATAAACTTACAGCTTGGGCGCCTAGAGTAAACTACTGATCGCGAGTTAACTCCCACCGGGAAATTCACAACCAACTTCAGATGTTTATACCCAAGTGATAACTTTAACATGCGGAAAAAAGACTGAGAAACGAACCGACCCTTAAGCTAAGTGATAAAGTGAACGAGTATGAGGTGGACATTATCCCGACGAGAGAACAACGAAGGTCAACGACACTACAGCTGAACGTGGTAAACTATGTCACTACATGATAATTAACACAGTGTTGTGGAGGGTGTGGGACCATAAGTGCTGTGGATGTGGAGGGGAAACAACTTGTGTGACGGAGAGATACTGACCAGAAGTGTGACGGCAAACACCAGCTTGTTGACTCTCATGGTGACGGGAAGCAGCTTGTCTGGCTTATCGTCAGCTTAAGAGAGATCTAGACGGTAGAGTGACTGAGGCGACTCTGTACTGCAGGAGGCTAGCGGGGCAAGTACTTCTACACCTCGTCGCGTCCCACTTGTGCCACACACCTGTGAGCTGTATCATAAAACCTTCATACCAACCACAAATTGGTGGAGGAAGGGGGGGGGGGGAGTTGGACATCGAATGGAGATTTTTAACGATTTTTAATATTGAATTTAATGTATTCCACTTCATAAATTGACGTTTTAGTTTGCAAATAATAATAGAAGAAAGAAGAAAAGAAAGGACAGAAAGAAGGAAGGAAGGAAAATGAAAGAAGAAAAGAGAAAAATAAATAACCAAAAGAAAATGAAAGAAAAGATGGAAGGAAGAATATAGTAAATAAACTTTAATAGTTATAATTCATAAAGATAACGGGAAAAGTAATAAAAACAATAATAATTATGAAAATAACAATAACGACGGTAGCAATGATCGTAACAATAATAATATCACTAGAAATAATAACGGTAGTAATATTAAATGTGTGTGCAAGGGCAGTGATAGTAGGAGTGCTAATAATAGTAATAGTAATACAAATAATAATGGAAATATTAACAACAACAATAATTAAAATAATAGTAATAACAACAGTAACGGGTCTAGGTATGATAGTGATGTGTGTGTATGTTTAGGTGTACGTGTGTGTGTGTGTGTGTGTGTGTGTGTGTGTGTGTGTGTGTTAACATTTATATACAGTAACACTTCGCCATCCAAGGGACTTACTTTTCCGGAAAATGCAGCAAATAGTGAAGTAAAGTGTCTATGATAAAAAAAGGTTAGTTTCTTGGATGACACTACAACCCTCTAACTTGTTCTACAACTTTTCCTGCACTAAACAAACCTGATAATAAATGAGTTATAAAGTACCTAAAGGTTTTTGATTGACTGACAAACACCTATTCAAAATTTCAGTGATTTTTTTTTTCCCAATGCAACTCTGAAAATTTTAACATGAGATATTATTTCGCAGTCACCAACACCACCACATACCATCTTGACTCAGCTAAGTCAATATAGCTGTTGTTGTTCACTTTGTATCTGTTCTGTTTGGCCTATGATTGATTTTACTTTGGTATGTAACAAAACTTTAGGGTTTGGTGATATTTGGTTTGGTCATATTTGGTTTGGTCTAGTTCTGTGGCGCTGTGCAGTACATAAAACACAAAATAAACCTCGGCAATGACAGTTTCTCGCTCCTGTTTACACCACATGTAGTTATTACCGTTTTAGTTTTGTTATATATTTTAAGGAATTTTTCCAGTGAAGAAGTACTCCTTTATAATTGTCCTACATGTTAATTTAGTTAGCTTTAAGCTGTAGCCGCCCGTGTTGTGGAGCTTGCAATCTCGAAAAACTTATCTGGGATTGCGTCTTCCATCTTATTCAGAATTTTGAAGGTTCGCCCTGTCGTGTCTTGTCTGGAGAGTTGTTATTATTAAAGCTACAGCCACAGCTGAGCAGAGCATTTGCTAGTGTTAATTGTCCGACTACGTATTCGGAATCACTGAAACGGAAGGGAAGTTCAGCATTACGTGAGCGATAAGGAGAGGGGAGGGTGGTGTTGGGAAGGGAAGAGGGGGAGGGTTAGTATTCATTAAATATGATATGAAGTAGTAGTGGTGGTGGCAGGAAGTAGTGGTGATGATGGCAGGAAGTAGTGGTGATGACGGCAGGAAGTAATGGATGGTGGTGGTGGTGGTGGTGGCAGGAAGTAGTGGTGGTGATGGCAGGAAGTAGTGGTGATGACGGCAGGAAGTAGTGGTGACGACGGCAGGAAGTAGTGGTGGTGGTGTAGTGGTGGTGGTGGCAGGAGTAGTGGTGGTGGTGGTGTGGAAGCAGTGGTGGTGATGGCAGCAGTGGTGATGAGGAGTGATGGCAGGAGGAGTGGTGGTGGTGGTGGCAGGAAGTAGTGGTGGTGACGGCAGGAGTAATGGTGGTGGTGATGGCACAGTGGTGGTGATGGCGGTGATGGCAGGAAGTAGTGGTGGTGATGGCAGGAAGTAGTGGTGGTGGTGGTGATGGCAGGAAGTAGTGGTGGTGGTGGTGATGGCAGGAAGTAGTGGTGGTGGTGGCAGGAAGTAGTGGTGGTGATGATGGCAGGAAGTAGTAGTGGCGGTGGCAGATAAATATCAATAACAATACCATATCCTTCATGTACACTTCGATAAATCCTCCATTTCTGTCCTTCCCACATTAACGTTGCACCAGAAAGCGATAAAAAAGAAGGGAGTTGACTAATCAAAACGCCCGGGGATAAGTGCCCTGGGGAACACTTGGAAGCTCCTGTAGAAACCTAAATTGGACCATTTACCCCATAAACCGCGGCTCGAACCAACACACACTGGCGTCAACCGTGGGTCAGGCCCTTCTCTCAGACATACGCCAGGGTAACGCACAATGGCTCAACATACGCCAGGGATTACCAGTCTGGCGTAATGAGCGTAATAGCCAACCCCAAACCCTACTTCCCATCCCACACCCAACCTCTCAACAGCCACTCTTCAGCTGACGCCGCTCTGTGTCATTAATTGTCGTATTCTTGGTCTTAGTGTTATATTAATGTTGATAGTAAAATGGGATAAAATGGAAGCGCGCTCACACACACACACACACACACACACACACACACAAACACACACACACACACACGTGCACATATCATATCATATCTTACGAGTGGGAGGGAGGGAGGGAAGAAGGGAGATAAGTTAGGAAAGAAGAAGAGGGTGGAAAGAGATATAGGGATAGAAAGGGAGGGGTTGTGAGAGGGAGAATAGAGTAAGGGAGAGAGGTATTGAGAAAGATACGGAGGGAGACAGACAGACAGACATGTGAGGGTAAACCAATGCTGTACCAAGGAGATGATTTTAACACCTTTATTGGCAAGACCGAGATATAAATCTGCCTAATCACTATAATTCGGAATTCTTAGATAAAACCGAGATATGACGACTTGTAGGAGTAAGATTATTGTGTGTGTTTATGATGTAATGGAGGAGGAGGAGGGGCAGCGAGTGTGGGAGGAGAGAAGGGTGGAAAAGAAGATAAGATGATGAAGGAATTAGGTAAAAGAATGAAGAGGAGGTATATGAGGAAGAAGTGAAAGGGGGGAGGAGGGCAAAAAGAACAAGAGGAGGAGAAGGAGAAGCAAAAAGTGTTAGGGAATATGAAGAGTAGTAAGAAGGAAGTGAGAAAGAAATGATGACAACGGTGATGAAATTGGTGAGGACAGAAATAAGAAGTAACAAACAAACACGAAGATATTAGAGACGCTATTAATGGCTCGCCTTCCCCACCACCACCACAGCCCCCACCACCCCCACCACCTCCCCCTGTCTCTCACTAACCAGACAGACAGACAGACTGACTGACGGACGGACAGATGATAACATGCCCTTCATTAATGCCATATCACCCGAGTTTTATTTTGACGGGACAAGAAAAGAAGAAACGAAGAAAAAAAAAGATAGAATAAAGAAAGAAAGATGAAGAAAAAAAAAGAAAAGAATAAAAGAAAAATAGAAAAGAAGAAAAAAGAAGAAAGAAGAAAAGAAGAAAATAGAAAAAAAAGCAAGAAAAAAAAGAAGAAAATCGGACAAACACCAAATATACAAACAGACACATAATAAAATATACAATTAACCATAATAATAACAAGAGTAATCTCCACGTGTTGTATATAACCCGCCCACCCCAAAAAAAATCCCAGGGAAGTATTTTTTTTTTAATCCACTGTGGCTGGATTACTTTCTTTGCGCGGTAATCCTGATTTACACAATAATTTTAGGGATTTGGCGTGACTTAATAAATCCCTCGCCAATCCTAAAATCGCCAATTATAAGATTATGGAAGCTATCGAATGACGTCATAAATATGGGAGTTGCATTATATAATTCTCTTCAAATATTTAATCACGGAGGAAAGGGAGGGAGGAGGGAAGGGGGGAAAGGGGGATAGGTGGAATGGGGAAGGGAAAGAGATGAGGGAAACGGGGGGGAGAGATGTAAGGAGGAATGGAAGAGGGGGATGAGGAGGGAATAGAGGGAGGGAGGGAGGGAGGGAGGGAGGGGATGGGAGAGGAAGGGGTAGGTGGAGTAGTTATGGGAAGGTTGGAAGGAGGCAGAAAGGAGGAAGAGAAGGAAAGGAGGAAGAGAAGGAAAGAAGGAAAGGAGGAGGAGGAAGAGGAGGAGGAAGATGAATTTATATTTTCAAGGTAAATAACAAAAAATATCAAATGAAAGAAAAGATAAAAAAAAACAACAGTTAAAAAAACACATTAACAAGAACAAATAACACAAATACAAAACAAACAAAAATAACAACAGCAACATCAAACAAAAACACAAACAAACAAGAAATTTTATCAACAAACAAACAAACAAAAACAAAATCAAACAAAGAAACAAGAACAATATCCTCAAAACAACAGCTACAGTAAAACAAAAACAAAAACACCAAAACACACAAAAGTACATAAAAAACAAAGAAAATAAACGAGACAAAACAGGAAAAAAAATGGGAAACAAAAACACGAGAAAAAAGCCCAGATTTAATCCTCAATAACGAAAGATTTAAAAGAGGAAGGGAAGAAAGCGGAGAGGAGGAAGGAAGAAGAGGGAAAGAATAGGGGATGGAAGGGGTAAGGAGGTGGAGGGGGGAAGGAAGAAAGGTAATGAGAGAGGAAGGGATATAAGGAAGGAGTAGGGAGGGAAGGGAATTAGGAGGAGGAGGGGAAGGGAAGGAAGGTAGGAAAAAAGGAGGAATTACGATGGACAAGAAAGGGAGAAGAGAGGGGAAGGGGAAGAGAAGGAGAAGGAGGAGGTGGGACGGTAGAAAAAGGAAGAAGGAAGGGGTTTGAAGGAAGGAGAGTAGTGGGGAGGAAGGGGGGAGGAGGTAGGAAAAAGGAAGAGGAAGAAGGAAGGGGAATAAAGAAAGAAGAGGGTAGGGGAAGGAAAGCAAGGAAGGTGGGGAAGTGCAATGGGAAGGAAGGGGTGAGAGGGAAAAGGGAGATGGAGAGAAGGAGGCAAAGAGGGAGGGAGAGGATGGCAGGAGAGGCATGTATAAGAGGGAAACATAGAGGAAAAGGGAAGGAAGAGGGGAGGAAGAGGGGAGGGGAAGAAAGAGGGGAGGAAGAGGGAAAATAAATAGAGGGGGACGATAAAAAGAGAGGCAACAAGGATGACACAGAGGGGGATGGGGGGAGAGACAGAGGAGAGGATGAGGGAGTGAGAGGGAGAGACACTAATGGAGAGGACAGAGGGGGTGACACTGAAGGGGAGAGATGAGGGGGGCATGGAGGAGATGAGGGGGGTGAGACAGTGAGGGGGAGAGATGAGGTGACACTGAAGGGAGAGATGAGGGGTGGAGACAGTGAGGGAGAGGATGAGGGGGCATACTTGAAGGAGAGATGAGGGGTGACAGTGAGGGGAGATGAGGGGTGAGACAGTGAGGGGAGAGATGAGGGGTGAGACAGTGAGGGGAGAGATGACGGGGGTGACAGTAAGGGGAGAGATGAGGGGGTGAGAGGGGAGAGACACTGAGGGGAGAGATGAGGGGGGTGACAGTAAGGGGAGAGATGACGGGTGTGACAGTGAGGGGAGAGATGAGGGGGTGAGACAGTGAGGGGAGAGTGAGGGGAGAGACAGTGAGTAGAGAGACATTAAGGGAAGAGTGAGAGAGGAAGAGAGATAGTGAGGGGAAAAGAGAAGGAAATGACGGGGAGAGACGAATTGAGAGAGATAATGAGGAAAATGCAATAAAGAGACAGTGAGGGGAGACAGTAAAGATAAGAGGGAACACAAGAAGGAGACAGCGAGGGAGTGAGGGGAGACTGGAACACTAACTATCCAATGACCTCGTTCCCCTCAGAGGCTGGACTTGTACAGTAATCAGTCGTGTTTTATAATCGACTGGGCTGACGGCCCCTGCTTGTGCCTCCCGCTAACTTAAGACCTCTCCCTCCCTCCCTCCCTTCTAACTTAAGACCTCTCCCTCCCTCCCCCTCTAACTTACGACCTCTCCTTCCCTCCCCTCTAACCTAAGACCTCAACTTCCCTCCCTCTAACCTAAGACCTCTCTCTCTCCTCCCTCCCCCCAACTTAAGACCACTCTCCTCCTCCCTCCCTCTAATCCTAAGACCTCTCCTCCCTCCTCTAACTTCTAAGACCTCCTCCCCTCCCTCCAACTTAAGACTTTCTCCTCCTCCTCCACCTCTAACTTAAGACCTCCTCCTCCTCCACTCTAACTTAAGACCATTCTCCCTCCCTCCCTCTAACTTAAGACCTCCTCCCTCCCTCCCCTAACTTAAGACCACCTCCCTCCCTTCCCTCCCCCAATCCTAAGACCTCCTTCCCTCCTCCTCTAATCCTAAGACCCTCCTCCCTCCCCTCCACCTCTAACTTAAGACCACTCCTCCCTCCTCCCCCAATCCTAAGACCACTCCTCCCTCCCTCCCCCCAATCTTAAGACCTCCTCCCTCCTCACCTCCCCAACTTAAGACCACTCCCTCCTCTCCCAACTTAAGACCTCCCCCTCTAACTTAACCCTCCTCCTCCCCCCCAACCTCTCCTCCCTCCCTCCACCTCTAACTTAAGACCTCCTCCACTCTAACTTAGCACTCCCTCCCTCCTAACTTAAGACTCCCTAACTAGCACCACCCCCTCCCTCCCTCCCTTCAACTTAAGACCACTCTCCTCCCTCCCCTTAAGACCACTCCCTCCCTCCTCCCCCCAATCCTAAGACCACCTCTCCTCCTCCCCTCTAACTAAGACCTCTCCTCCTCCTCCTCTAACTTAAGACCACTCCTCCCTCTCCCTCCCTCTAACTTAAGATCACTCCTCCCTCCCAACTTAAGACCCTTCCTCCCTCCTCTAATCCTAAGACCTCTCTCCCTCCCCCCCTAACTTAAGATCACTCCTCCTCCTCACCTCTAACTTAAGACCACTCCCTCCTAACCCTCCCCCAACTTAAGACCTCTCCTTCCTCCCCTCTAATCCTAAGACCGCTTCCTCCCTCCCTCTAACTTAAGACCTCTCTCCTCCCTCTGACCCTCCCTCCCCTCTCTCTCCTCAAACCTAAGACCTCTCCTCTCTCTCCCTCTAACTTAAGACCTCTCCTCCACCTCTAACTTAAGCTAACTTCCTCTCCCTCCCTCCAACCCCAACTTAAGTTATTCTCCTCCCTCCCTCTAACTTACATCACTCCTCCCTCCTCCCTCTAACTTAAGATCACTCCCTCCCCTCTCCCCCAACTTGAAAGACCACTCCTCCCTCCCTCCCCCCCCAGACCTCTTTCCTCCTCCCCCAATCGTTGACCCTCCCTTCCTCAACTTAAGACTCCTCTAACTCAACTCCCTCTTAACTTAAGACCTCTCCCCTCCTAAGACCTCCCTCCTCTCGGCTAATGTCTTTCCCTCAAGTAATCTCAAGACCCCGTCATTGTCTCAGCTCAGTCTAGCGTCTTCTCCTCTCACCCCCCCCCACCCCACAAACTACGCTACCCCTCGGAGATAATGGTCGAGCCAGCCAATAAAAAACAAAGATAATTAATTGTCGGCGATTCCCAGAAAATAACAATTTGGTGAAACTTTCTTGAGGGATAATTTGGCGTCATTTCCGGAGCCAATATCCGGAGGAATTTGGTGATTATTCCTGTTGGGAGTTTCCTTGATAACTTGGCGTATATTTCTAGAAGAATTTGGCGATTATTCCTATTCGAAATTTCTAGGATACTTCGGTTGTGGTATAATAAATAACTTGGCGAATATTTTTTTTTAAGAAACAATTGAATCTTAGTAAAATTCTTAATTATTTTAGCGATTATAACCCGGGACAGAGTTATACTTCAGATGGCTATTGTTGAGAAACTGTTAAAGGAAAGACGGAATAATGTCGGGAAGTGACCTGGAAAACGGGTGATAATAATTTGGCGTAGAAGACTCGAAGAAACTTATGAACAAATTACTTTAGCTGATAATGGTGGTCAGTATTTTTGAGGGAAGAAACTATGTATAATTTGGCGAGTGCAGCATTATTAATGTAAATAATTTGGCGGGTGACTAGGTGCAGAACGGATACTGTTAATTATTTGGCGAAGTATTATTGAAAATCCAGTGGAAAAAATAGGTGTTAAAAATTTTGACGAGCTTTGTCCAGAGGTCCAACGGGAAAAGCAATGAATAATTTGGCGAGCAGTGGACGAATACTGGCAGCCGCAGATCCTAAAAGAAGAAGGAGTGCTGAATAATTTGGCGAACGGTCAGCTAGAGACGATGAGGGAAGAAGAGGCAATAAATAATTTGGCGAACGGTGGGCGAAGCGATCGTGTCAGCTCCATGTTTGGCGGGAGGGAGGAAGTTGAAGGTAAGGAAGGAAGGATGGAAGGGAAGGGAGTGGGAGGAGTGGAGAGGAAGAAGGAGAGAGTGAGGAGGGAGAAGGGGGAGGGAGAATGAGGGAGAAAGAGGAAAACGGAGGGAGTGGGGAGGGAGTGGGAGGGAGAAGGAGGGATGGGGAGAGGAAGGTGGAAGGAGAGGGTTAGGGGCGAGGGAGGGAAGGAAGGATAAAGAGGGAGGAAAAGGAGGGATGAGAGGGAGGAGGGAAGGAAGGGTGAGGAGTAGGGAGGGAAGGAAGGGTGAAGGGAAATGGGGAAAGAAAGAGGTAAGGGGAGGTTGACCAGGAGATGGGTAAGGAGGAGGGGATTGACAGGGGGAAATGGATGAAGCTGTATTGGTGGTGACTGGAACTATTGTGCTGGCGGCAAGGGGGGGGGGAGGAGGAGAAGAGGAGAGAAGAGGATATAGGAAAGGGGAGAAGGGGTAGAGAAGGAGAGAAATGGATTGATAGGAAAGGAGAGGAAGAGACGTAGAGAAAGAGAGAAGGGGTAGAGAGAAGCTGGAAGAGAGGAGGGGGAAGAAAGGAGGGGAAGGAGGAGGAGGAGGATAGTGTCGAAGGTGACTCCCAGGAGGTATTGACACCAGAGTAAGACAGACAAACCGCATCCATACCCCTTACAAGCCCCCACCACCAACCTCCCCACCACCAACCTCCCACCACCAACCCACCCCACCACCAACCCTCCCACCACCAACCTACCCCACCACCAACCACCCCACCACCAGCCCACCCCACCACCAGCCCACCCCACCACCAATCCACCTCACCACCAACCCACCCCACCACCAACCACCCCACCACCAGCCCACCCCACAACCACCTTAGAAAAGTAAAATATAAGAGGAAGAAATGGAGCAAAGAAAACAAAAATAAAGGAAGGACGGAAGGAAGGAAGGACGGAAAGATCCAGAGAAAACACGAAGTATTTTGTAGTATTATTTGTTCCTTAGTTGTACCCCTAAGTCCATCCTTATTACAATAACACCACCAACAACAGCAATAATAATAATAATAATAATAATAATAATAATAATAATAATAATAATAATAATAATAATAATAATAATAAGCTCCACACATAACAAACAAGGAACACGAGTTAAGTTAGGTTAGGTTAGGTTAGGTTAGGTAATTGATCTACCTCCCTCCCCCTTTACCCCAGTCCATCCACCGACCCCCTCCTTCCCCCTGACCCGTCCCTCCTATTCCGACGAACGAGACATTCCCGATTCTAACCCATTCCCGACCCCTGCGACAGATTTGGACCATTCCTATTCCAGGCGCATCAAGGCGCAGTGTCGTAACTCTGTATATATGCGTCACACTTATGACTCTCTCTCTCTCTCTCTCTCTCTCTCTCTCTCTCTCTCTCTCTCTCTCTCTGTGTTATTGCCCGTCAGAGTATAATAACAGCTCAATAATTATTTACTAACACCCTATAAATGTGTGGTAATCCAAACGATACTTTTATGTTATTTAACAATTTGCTTAATATAATGTAACCATTGTACCGGGAGTCAGAGAGACCTTACAATGACAGATTAGTATACAGCTCTCAACATTCTACCTATACTCTGATATCTAAACATTCTACATGTACTCTGGTATCTAAACATTCTACCTGTACTCTGGCATCTAAACATTCTACCTGTACTCTGGTATCTAAATCTGTCTTGGTGTATCTAACATTCTTATAATTGTATCTCGATGACTCTGTGTAGCTGAGTAATGGCAGGAGTTTGTATAGGCATCGCTCGTATAAAACTCACATTGTTGTAATTTGGTTTTTACGATCACTTCTTCACCCACGAGTTATCCTTGGATCCTCTTATCCCTCCTCCTTCTTCTATGCTATCACCTCCTTCTCCTCCTCCTCCTCCTTCTATTCTTCTTCCTCTATATCTTTACTCCTCTTCTCCTCTACCAATTACTCTCATCCTTCACCTACTTCTACATTATTTTCATCGTGTATTGCTACCTCCTACTTCCTGGACTCCTCCTCTCTTCCTACTCTTCCTCTAACCATTACTTCCGTCATCTACCACCACCCTCTTCCTCATGTTTCACCCCCTCTTTCTTTTCCTCTCCTTTTCTTTTACCTCCTCTTTATTCTCCTCTACTCCCCTTCCTTACCACCCCTTCCACTATAACCAACTCCACCACCAAACCCTCCAACCTCTTCCTTCTCCACCATCCCTCCCCATCCTCCTCCATCATCCACCTCCACTCTTCCTACTTCTCCACCAGTAGCCGACAACAGCGCCACTATAATTTACATCTTTATATCATGTATCTCAAAGCCACATGAAAAACCATTAACTATCGGATATAATATGAATTTTTCGGGAGAGAGGAATATTTACGACTTTGTGCAAGACGTTAAGATATTCTGAAAATGGGGGAACTTGACTTACGACGCCTTGTAAATGAGGGAACTTGACTTACGACGCCTTGTAAATGAGGGAACTTGATTTAAGACGTCTTGTAAATGAGGGAACTTGACTTAAGACGTCTTGTAAATGAGGGAACTTGACTTAAGACGTCTTGTAAATGAGGGAACTTACGACGCCTTGTAAATGAGGGAACTTGACTTAAGACGTCGTGCAAATGAGGGAAATTGACTTAAGACGTCTTGTAAATGAGGGAACTTGACTTAAGATGTCTTGTAAATGAGGGAACTTGACTTACGACGCCTTGTAAATGAAGGGACTTGACTTACGACGCCTTGTAAATAAGGGAACTTGATTTAAGACGTCTTGTAAATGAGGGAACTTGACTTAAGACGTCTTGTAAATGAGGGAACTTGACTTAAGACGTCTTGTAAATGAGGGAACTTGACTTACGACGCCTTGTAAATGAGGGAACTTGATTTAAGACGTCTTGTAAATGAGGGAACTTGACTTAAGACGTCTTGTAAATGAGGGAACTTGACTTAAGACGTCTTGTAAATGAGGGAACTTACGACGCCTTGTAAATGAGGGAACTTGACTTAAGACGTCGTGCAAATGAGGGAAATTGACTTAAGACGTCTTGTAAATGAGGGAACTTGACTTAAGATGTCTTGTAAATGAGGGAACTTGACTTACGACGCCTTGTAAATGAAGGGACTTGACTTACGACGCCTTGTAAATAAGGGAACTTGATTTAAGACGTCTTGTAAATGAGGGAACTTGACTTAAGACGTCTTGTAAATGAGGGAACTTGACTTAAGACGTCTTGTAAATGAGGGAACTTGACTTACGACGCCTTGTAAATGAAGGGACTTGACTTACGACGTCTTGTAAATGAGGGAACTTGACTTAAGACGTCTTGTAAATGAGGGAACTTGACTTAAGACGTCTTGTAAATGAGGGAACTTGACATAAGATGTCTTGTAAATGAGGGAACTTGACTTATGACGCCTTGTAAATGAGGAAACTTGACTTACGATGCCTTGTAAATGAGGGAACTTGACTTAAAACGTCTTGTAAATGAGGGAACTTGACTTATGACGCCTTGTAAATGAAGGGACTTGACTTACGACGTCTTGTAAATGAGGGAACTTGACTTAAGATGTCTTGTAAATGAGGGAACTTGACTTATGATGCCTTGTAAATGAGGGAACTTGACTTACGACGCCTTGTAAATGAGGGAACTTGACTTAAAACGTCTTGTAAATGAAGAAACTTGACTTACGACGCCTTGTAAATGGGGGAACTTGACTTAAGACATCTTGTAAATGAGGGAACTTACGACGCCTTGTAAATGAGGGAACTTGACTTAAGACGTCTTGTAAATGAGGAAACTTGACTTAAGACGTCTTGTAAATGAGGAAACTTGACTTAAGACGTCTTGTAAATGAGGAAACTTGACTTAAGACGTCTTGTAAATGAGAGAACTTGTCTAATGACGCCTTGTAAATGAGGGAACTTGACTTACGACGTCTTGTAAATGAGGGAACTTGACTAACGACGCCTTGTAAATGAGGGAACTTGACTTACGAAGTCTTGTAAATGAGGGAACTTGACTTATGACGCCTTGTATATGAGGGAACTTGACTTAATACGTCTTGTAAATGAGGGAAATTGACTTATGACGCCTTGTAAATGAAGGAACTCGACTTACGACGCCTTGTAAATGAGGGAATTTGACTTACGACGCCTTGTAAATGAGGGAACTTGACTTAAGACGTCTTGTAAATGAATGAAACTTAACACATAATGTGTTGTAAATTCGACACATTGCAAATGCCAGAATATCATTTATAACATTCTGTAAAAAAAACAAAAAAACAACAACACTTAAACTGCATTGTAAATCTAGGAGGAGAAATTCACTTACGATATATTGTAAATGAAAAAAAAACTTACGATAACCTGTAAACGAGAGAAATTACACGAAAAAAAGAAAAATAACATTAAAAGAAAAATAAACGGGATAAAAAAAACCGAAAATTACATAAAATAAACGAAACAAAGATTGAATTAAAAAGAAAAGAAAAACAAGAACAATGATACACTAACAAAATAAATAAATAAAAAAAAGAGAAAAGAAAAAGAAAAAGGGAAAAATAAGAGATTCCTTCGTGGACTCCACTTACCACATGTAAATAAATCAAGGAATTTCACTTAAGATGTCTCGTAAGGTAACCCCCTCCCCCCCCCCACCCTTATTTTGTCCATCTTGCAGTGTCTTCGCCTTGCCCCTCCATTACCCATTTATTTATCTTCCATTAAAGGTTCTGTTTGGAGGGAAGACTTACTGCCACCTCTTAGTTCTTCTGGGAGGGGGAGGGGAGGGGGGAGGGAGGGGAGGGGAGGGAGGGGGAGGGGGGGAGGGGAGGGGAGGGAGGAGGAGAGGAGGAGAGAGAGAGAGAGAGAGAGAGAGAGAGAGAGAGAGAGAGAGAGAGAGAGAGAGAGAGGCGTCCCACATCCTCCTCACTCTTCCATCTTTTCACCTCCCTCCCTCCCTCCCTCCCTCCTCCTCCTCACCACCCCTGACCCAACCGATGTAAGGATGTGTTGCGATATCCCACATAGGATATCATAGATTGGGGATGTGTTATCATCATTATCATTATTATCACATATTATTATTATTATTATTAAGACTCACTGGCCAGTATAGTAAGGTAGTGTAAAGATCTGTTAAGTCACCCGTATATAATGACCTGTTAAGGGGTGACTGAAATACGACTTTAAGAAGACTTTAGACAACGACGACTAAAACGACGACTACGATGATGACTACAACAATAATTACAAGGAAGATGACAACGACTACGAAGACGACTACAACAACGATTCCGAAGACTACAACAACTATGATAACGACTACGATTACAAGGAAGACGACTACGACAACAAAGAAGACGATAACGACCACGACTATGATAACGACTACGACGACCTCTTATACAGTCTTATAATAATATACCCTTAACGTAAGTCTTTATCCTGACCTAAAATAATTTTAAGGTATGAACGAGATATTACCACATCCCTTAAATGGTCTCGATCATAATAAATAACTCATTCATACATTATTTTATCATATTCTTCCTTCCTTTTTTACTTTCTTTCCTCCTTCCTCCTGTCTTTCTTTCCTTCCCTACTTTTACCTTTCTCCCTTGATTTATTCTGTTTTTACTTTTTATTTTTTTTTAATTCCTTTGTTATTTCCTTGCTTGCTTCCTTCCTTCCATTTTCCTTATATCCATCTTTCATTTCTTCCTTCTTTTCCTATTTCATTCCTCCCATCATTTCTCCCATACCTTTCTTCTTCACTTCCTTTTTGTATTTTCTTCCCCCTTCCTCCTTTCTTTCCTTCCCTCCCTCCCTCCCTTACTTCCATGCTTAATTTTTCTTTCTTTCCCTTCCATCCATCTTTTTTTCTTCATTCCATCTCTTTTTTTCTTTCTTCCTTCCTTCCTCTTTTCCATAGTTCATGACTCCCAAGATCACCTTCAGACTCGCCTTAGTTAGTGTGTTTACAGCTCATAACATTGTTTACGGCAGCACGCCCTTCACATACCCTCTATTACGTACGAACTGGGATTACCATAAAACCTATACGATAAATATGCTAATCTGACCCCCTTGAAACACCCTACCATAACTCCCCCCTCCCCCCCGCCCCCCTTCATGCTTCAATCCCCGCTTGCTCATCCACCATCCAACCATCCATCCATCCACTCACCCACTCATTCTTCAATCCCTCTCTATCCACACTGCTATCCATCTACCCATCCACTCACCTAAACTTGCCCCTTCTACTCAGCAGAATACACCAGGCCTACTCGCTCTTCACCGAAAACATGGTCACCCACACATGATGTCACGCACCCTTCACAAGCCGCACTTAATGTTGCAGCAAAGGGTACATTAATTATGCACTCTTTTGGGTACATTTTTTAATATTTCTGGCACATGGTACGTCTTTGAAATGTTCGGTACATTTTGAAGAAAACTGGTACATTTTAGTACAAAATGCCTCATCTTCTGGCACAATTTACTCAATATATGTAATGGGGAAATTTATCTATAGTAAATAACGTATTATTTTCAGCTGTTGAAAGTATATCGTGAAAAGTTAATTTAATATAATTAAAACTGAGAAATAGTGTGAAAACCAAAAGTTAATGGAGAGATAATTGGAAACACACCTTGCTGTAACTGGGAACCTGCAGACCAAAGGTAGAATTACTGTATAGTAGTAGTGACGTGTCAGTTACTGCCGAAACAATTTATTCTTCAAACATAAACAGAAAATTTAGGAGAAAGTTAATTTTGTTTTCACTCTTCTTATGAATAAATAAGATATATAACATGTTCTTTATTAATATTATATCTGTGTCATTCATATATTTTTTCGATATATGCCTGGAAACCATAAATATGTCAACACTAAGGAATAATCTTAAAAGCTGGATTACAACCTTCACTCCAATACAAATCAAAGCTGTTGTATTTTGATCTTGCACCTCTCCACCTCTCTTTACTGCCCACCCACCCACCTCTCAGCCCACTCACCTCATTTGTATTTTTTGATCTTGCACCTTTCCACCTCTCTTTACATTGCCCACCCACCCATTCCTCTCAGCCCACTCACCTCATTTTATTTTGATCTTGCACCTCTCCACCTCTCTTTACTGCCCACCCACCCACCTCTCAGCCCACTCACCTCTCTACCCACTCACCTCATCTACCCACTCTGCTATACCATCCCATCTGACAGGACTAACGAATTAAAAATATTATCATTACAAACTAACTATGTTTTATTTACTCAACTTCTCAAAGGTTCGTGCAGTAAAATTATTCTCCTAAAAAAAAAAATATCAAAAGTACGATGCTAGGATTTTTATTCACATATTTACCTATTATAAAAATATTCTCCTCACAGGATACGAGAATATGACTCACTCAAAGGTCAATGGGGGAGGCGTCGACAGTCCATCAACTCTAAAACAACTAAGACGCATTGGCTTAGTTGCAGCTTAGGTGAAGGGAGACATCGTATGGATCTCTGAGACTGTGGACCTCGGAGGGACAGTAAAGGATCTCTTATAAGGTGATTATTGGTCCTAAATCCCAGCTGATGGAAGGTTGATGCTGAACCCTGCTGAAAGCGACGTTGTAAAAGAGGGTCTGGAATTTATAGATACGAGTCTGGAAACTGTAGGAGGTCTGGAAACTGTAGAAAGGAGTATGAAAACTGTAGAAGGAACTCTGAAAACTACAAGAAGGTCTGAAAACTAAACAAAGGGTCTGAAAACTGTTGAAAGGGGTCTAGAAGCTGTAGAAAGAGGTCTGAAAACAGTATAAGGAGATTGGATATTACAGGAAGTGGACGGAAACCAGAGAAGGGGGGTCTGGAAACTGTGTAAGGGGATCTGGAAACTGTACAAGGGGTCTGAAAACTGTATAAGGGGCCTGAAAACTGTATAAGGGCCCTGGAAACTGCATAAGGGGTCTGAAAACTGTATAAGGGGTCTGAAAACTGTATAAGGGGTCTGAAAACTGTAGAAGGGGGTCCAGAAACGTCAAAGGTGAACTCCTGAAACGTAGGGATGAGGTGGGGTAGGATGAGGTGGAGTGGGACGAGGTGAAGTGGGATGAGGGGGAATGGGATGAGGTGGAGTGGGATGAGGTGGAGTGGGATGAGGTGGAGTGGGATGAGGTGGAGTGGGATGAGTGAGGAGGGGATGAGGTGGAGGGATGAGGTGAGGTGAAGTGGATGAGGTAACGTGATGAGGTGCAGGGATGAAGTGGAGGGATGAGGTGGAGGATGAGGTGAAGTGGACGAGGTGGAGGATGAGGTGGAGGGGAGGTGAGTGGGATGAGGTGGAGTGGAATGAGGTGGAATGGGATGAGGTGGAGTGGAATGAGGTGAAGTGGGGTGAGGTAACGTGGGATGAGGTGGAGTGGAATGTGGTACAGAATATGCTGGTCCTGCCGCCTCTACTGAACCTCATGTTATGGCCCCCTGTACCACCACCGCCGCGGCACCAGTGAGGGAACAAGTGAAGGTACAACTACTACTGCTCCGTCCTGGTCAGCGGAATCCAAGACTGGCGAGGTGCGAAGAGGGAATTGGGATGGATGAGAGAGGAGGGGGAAGACGTTCAAAGACGGTATGGAGAAATGGCATGATGATGATGATAAAGGAAGGTAGTAGTCATAAGAATGGATAAGATATATAAGAATAAAGACTGGTGAAGGTTAAGAAGAATAAGAAGTCGACAAAAGAAAGAACAAAAATCAAGATTAAAAGAGAGGAAAAGTGAGTAAAACCTTAAAGTAAAAATAAGAGAAAAGAAAAAAACTTATTCACCGAGACTACTGGCTATTAAACACGATCCTCCAACCCTACTTCCTCCCTTCCTCGTCTCTTGCAGGACCAGCCATTCCAAGATACTTCCCGTCTTCCTTCCTCGGCTCATGATACACCAGATGTCGTCAGGAACGTCCGAGCTGAATTATATAACAGCTACATCAACTTTACACGAGTTTTATTAGTCTATCCTGCACCCTTAAACGCGATATCTTCACTCTTGAAAATTCTAACCCAAAAAGTACGATGGCACTTTCTATTCAGTAGAAAATTCAAAGTCTCATTTCAAATGACGACTGACCTTAGCAATCTTGGATCCGATCGCAATTCCTGATATTTGCTGCGCTTTCCTGACTAGGAATAGGTGCATGTCCACGTGGCAAATGACATGGAAAAGAAGATACGCCCCAGTAAATGATGAAACATCACTTGCACGGATTTGCAGCGAAATGTTCCATGCTGCTCCGGGTCGTTCCAGTGACGGTCTTTATAGGTCATCTCAGGTTGTCTGGAATTAGGGAATCTGGGCAGACGTTCCAGGGGGTAGATGTCGTTCCAGCACGAAGAGAGAAAAAAAAGACGATGAGGAAGGAGAGGAGAAGGCGGTTCCAGAGGCGAAGAAAGAGAGCAGTCTTGGGGAAGTAGGTTTCAGAGGTATAAAAATATTGAAAGGGGAGAGACGAGGTTTACCATGGGTATATAACGTTTAAGAGATTAAAGGACATTTTGGAGTGATAACCATTGTTTAACGGCGGAGGAAAAGTATCCAGGGCCAGATGAAATATACGAGGGAGGAGAAGAATTTTCAGGGAGATGAAACAGATCAGGGAGTAGGCAGGTAGAATGTTCCAGGGAGAGTAAGTCCTCCGGTAGAAAGGGAAAAAGTGGTTAAGTAAGGAAACTTCAAGGTATATGTAGAGGTGGATGAGGATAGAGGTAAGAAGCTGACCAATACCACATGAGAAAGTAGCTGAAATGAAGGCACAATGTCTTTCAGTACTAGCAAAGTCCGTCTTAAGGAAAGTTAGAGATGCCTTTCTCTTTACAGTAAATTATTGATATCTAAATATATTATCTAGATTCAAGAGTGCACGCTTAACAAACCTTTAATGATTGAAGTCCACTAATACAAGACTACTATAGGAGAAGGATGAGCAGCAGCTTAAATTCCGTACAGGTTCCAGCAACAAGAAGATAACAAAGGAAAGAATGAGAGAGTTAAAGACAAGCCAGTTCCAGAGGGTAATGTTAATCAGGATACCAGATAATTCTAAACAAGGCAAAAACAATATACAGATCTCACAGAATTTATATGGTAAGGTTTTCAGTGGAGGAGAACTACCAAGTAACTTTTCTCTGGTAAGGTGTTTGGTATTTCAAGACGAAATAAGTCCAGATTTAAACAGTAAATCTTAAAGAAAGGAAAACTCAAAGAAATTCCAGGAGAAGTGTTTTAAAAGAGGGTTTTCCAAAAATACTTCGGTTCCAGAATTTAAAGAGGATTCCAGGTTAAAACATGGGGGCAGAGTGGAAGAGGGAGGATGAGGGTTTCCAGACTATAGTGGGAAGTATTCCATGCAGAAGGCTACAAGACATTACCCTGATGATGACGGCATGAAAGGAGGAAGGATGGTATTAAGGAAGTAAAGAAGAACCTCCACTATAGGATGAAGTGTGTTTCGGGTGAGGAGTCAAGGGGAAGGTGAGAAACTTTTAGGGTGAGAAGTGTTGGGGAAGGTGAGAAACTTTTAGGGTGAGGAGTGTTGGGGAAGGTGAGAAACTTTTAGGGTGAGAAGTGTTGGGGAAGGTGAGAAACTTTTAGGGTGAGGAGTGTTGGGGAAGGTGAGAAACTTTTAGGGTGAGAAGTGTTGGGGAAGGTGAGAAACTTTAGGTGAGGGAGGTTGGGGAAGGTGAGAAACTTTTAGGTGAGAAGTGTTGGGGAAGGTGAGAAACTTTTAGGGTGAGGAGTCTTGGGGAAGGTGAGAAACTTTTAGGGTGAGAAGTGTTGGGGAAGGTGAGAAACTTTTAGGGTGAGGAGTCTTGGGGAAGGTGAGAAACTTTTAGGGAATTAAGACAATTTTTAGGAGAAGGAATGGGAGGAAGACAAAAAATAGGGAAAATAAGAGAAAAAGAAAAAGCCCAAGGAAAAAATGGGAGACTATATAAAAAGACCAAAATAAGACAACAAAGGAAAAAAAGAGAAACGATTTAAGTGAAGAAAAAAGACGAAAAAATGGGGGGAAGAAAAGGGGGGAGGAAGAAAAAAGACGAAAAAATGGGGGGAAGAAAAGGGGGGAGGAAGAAATAAACGGAAGCAAGAGAGAACTTCCTAGACAGCAAGAGAGAGTAGCCAGGAAGAAGGAAGATGAGTTGTTTACCATAAGGAAGTGACTGTTCTGGGGGAAGGAGGAGGCGATCTACTTGACGCTATATTTGGCAATCTATTTGACGCTATATTTGACGCTATATTTGGTGCAATATTTGGCGTTCTATTTGGTGCTATATTTGGCGTTTTATTTGACGCTATATTTGACGTTCTATAATATAAAATAGTTTTCCCTGTTCTTATTTAGGCGATGACAAAAGGGTTTTATGTGTGACGTAAGAGGGTTTTATGTGTGACGTAAGAGGGTTTTCTTCTGTGATGAAAACAGTGGAAGATGGTTCCAACTCCGAAATAAATATTAGACATTAAAATAAAAGTTTCAAAGAAAGTAGGGTTCCAGAAGTCAGAAAAAGTAGGGTTTAATCTACAAAAAATATTAAGAACTCAAATAAATTAAAGATAATTAAAAAAATAATTATATATATATATATATATATATATATATATATATATATATATATATATATATATATATATATAATATATATATATATATATATATATATATATATATATAGGATCCAATAAGAGTATTCTGGCAGAAAAAGAGGGTTCTCAGGTTTTGACAGAGAGAGGTTCCAGTCACGAAATAAAAGCTCCATCAGTAAAAAACGAGAGCTCCAGTGAGAGAGAGAGAGAGAGAGAGAGAGAGAGAGAGAGAGAGAGAGAGAGAGAGGAGAGAGAGAGAGAGAGAGAGAGAGAGAGAGAGAGAGAGAGAAAATATTTTCGTCAGTGACAACAAAAAGTATGTTCCAGCCAGGACTTGAGAGGGGTAGGTGGGGGAAGGTGGGGAGAGGTGGGGGGAGTTGACGACGGGGCCTACTACGGGAAAGAGAGAATGAGACAAGAGACAGTAAAGATGGAAGAGAAGTTCCTGGAATGGCATAAAAAATGAGAGGAGGGGCAGTGTTGATGGCTGGGTTAATGGCTGCTGTGGAACGAGGCGATGGAAAAGGAGAATTTTATGCATAGCTGAGACGAGGACTCTTGCTCATGAATTCATCACTTACATGTTTTATTGTTGTGTGTGTGTGTGTGTGTGTGTGTGTGCTTTGCCTCCGTATGTAAGTAAAGACAGATGCGTATATTTGTATATTTGTGCTGTAGTTCCTCTCTGCTGTACACAAGGGTCGATATATGGCGTTGACAGAAAACAGCAAAAGAGACAGTAGCGACGTTCACGTTCTGTCTGTCCGTCTGTTTATGTATACCAGACACGAGTATCCCTTGGCGTTTATAAAATTCTCAAAAAAATCTTACGATGATTCTCCCTTCATCTAGTTAATAAAAGACCATAGTCACGTCAAAAGTCTTAGTACATTGTCGATGCTTATTCCTCCCACCATCTCTACTTGAGGTGAGTCAGTGAGATGCTTTCTAAACTTAAGGGAAAAATATCATCGTACGAAACTAAATTGAGAATCAGGGCCAAAAAAGAGGAACCTCGACGTCAAATCCTCCACCAGGACCAGCAGCAGTATGTGTCTCGGTGGGGTTGGCATTCCTGAGAGTTCGCCAGGTAAGGTTGGTATGACTTT
Organism: Homarus americanus; assembly: GCF_018991925.1. Taxonomy (NCBI): domain Eukaryota; kingdom Metazoa; phylum Arthropoda; class Malacostraca; order Decapoda; family Nephropidae; genus Homarus; species Homarus americanus. Next base: position 10,744 of record NW_024728729.1, on the reverse strand, counting down.
TACAGTACCAAGGTAAACAGAGGCGAGGTGTGAGTACTACGTGTGGTATGTCTGGTTGGAGATGGATGTACTGTGAGCGCGGGTACTGTAGGGTTTATTCAAAGGTCCTCCGGGTAAATAACAGCGATTACCTTTAAGATTTATGTATGGATGGACTGAGACACGCACGCACTCACGCACGCACGCACTGTCACGCGTCAAAAACTGTGTGTGTGTGTGTGTGTGTGTGTGTGTGTGTGTGTGTACCAGAGATACAACAAGTAAAACAGTAAAATATGAGACAAGAAGATCATACAAAATAGGGAATAAAGAAAAACAGAAACAGGATATAATAAACATAAATATAAATAGAAAGATGAAAAAACCGGAGTCAAGACCAACAGAGAATGAGGAGGAGGAGGAGGAGGAGGAGGAGGAGGAGGAGGAGACAGCTGAATAGGGAAGGAAACTGATGACAAGAATAGATACAAGTAACGACCACAAGACGAGACTATATGACCGGAAGTTCTCACATACCTGTCAGGTGTGTCAGGTGTATTGCCATCTTGAAGGGGAAACATCTCTTACGTAATGTTGGGGATAAATTTATGGAAAAACGACATCAAAAGGTGGATAAAAAATGCCTCAAGTCTCCTTTAAAGGTGTAGATTTGGGGGTTCACAAGAGGTGTGTGTGTGTGTGCGTGTGTGTTTATGAATTTGCACACACACACACACACACACACACACACACACACACACACACACACACACACAGTATCGCACCACCTCTATACCCTCGACAGGATTCCTTTAATCTCTGAAGTGAAAATGTCTCCCGTCACTAAGTGAAACTTATTCAAGGTAAAAAAAAAAAAAAGGGAAAAATATTGTAAAAATTATATACCCTGAGATCTAAAAGCGAACGCGTTCCAAGGACTAATGGAAAGTCGGGGTCAGTTTGAGTGTCCCTCCTGTGAACACGCTTCGCGATACAGAAATGCTTTACCATCAAAGACAGTCACTGCACGCCTGAACCGGGCGAAGGTTCGTCTAGCGTGGCATCCATAAGCGTGTCATCTCAGAGTGGAAGGTCTGAGGAAGTGATTTACTGTGATCTATGTAGCTACTATAAGCGTTTCCTAACTGGGCAAAGAATGGAAGGAGGCTGGAGAATGGTCGTCTGGCGTAGCTTCCAGGGAGGGTATCGCCAGCCACTGTTAATTGTACCTGTTAGGGCAGTGTTGATTATGTAGGCTTAATTTCTACATCGTTCCTTGAAAATTTAACTACAAGTCCCTCATACCAACCTGTAGTGCGCCTGTTATACGTACAAGACAATGTTTAATATACTTTATATTATAGTTCACCTTTATCACTGTGCTGGAGAGAGAAAGAATATATATATATATATATATATATATATATATATATATGTGTGTGTGTGTGTGTGTGTGTGTAGAATTGAGAAGCTGCTTCATGCATGTAAAATGACTTTCTGAACAACTGACAAGTCTCTGTCGTCACAAACAATATATTCTCTCACGTCTCAAAAAAATCGTTGAGACTTAAGTCAAATTAATCCAGGATCAAGAAGGGATTTGGAAACAATATAAACGTTCCTCGAGGAAGACAATTCCCGCCCCATCAACAGTGAATACAAACGACTCAGTAGGTGTTGAGAGAGACAATAACGTCACCAGCAGCAGCAACGTTTGGCTGTAGCCCAGATCATCTACACGTCCATACAAGAGCAACGTTTTACCGAGGCATCAAAATATTATACACGACAACGATAAAAACGTTTGGCCAGGAACCAAAGCTCTTACACACAGACAAGACATGAACCTTTGGTCTTGAGCCAGATCATTTACACACTAGCACATAACACACACACACACACACACACACACACACACACACCAAGAACACTGGCTAAAAGCTTTCCCTTATCAAACACCAAGAATATATTACCCACAAAAGATAAGGAATTTGAGATAAATAAAGAATGTTTCCCTCCTACAGTACAAGACACGACCGGAAATAAACCCAAACAATTCTATTCTAGTACAGGACACATATCCCCGTACGTTTGTGACCTAAGACATCAAATAAACCTTCGTCAAAATTTTATAAGAGCTTCTTTTCATCAAACACAAACAACAAAGATCTAAAGCGTTTCTTGTATTATTACATTACATAAGACAAACACAGAAAAACACGTTACCATCAATGTATACTAATAAAATATTCACATCCTAAACATATCACAAATGTAAAAAAAAAAATTAATAAAAAAAAACAAAAACATTCACATCCTTATTTATTAAACACCAAGAACACATTTTAAAACATTCATACCCCCAACACATTAAAAAAAAAAACATTCACATTACACATTACAAACACACGTAACTCACCTGTAAACATTCACATTCACATTCACAGACAATCAGGATCATCATTATAGGAAAACGTTAACATCACAGCCATTCAGAGTCATGTCGGCAACAACAACAAAAATCCTACCAGGCAGAAACAAGACGTCAGAGCCAGGTCGACTCGCCCATCAGATACTCACAAAATTATTAAAAAATCTGAAAAAAAAACCCCAAGAGAATCATATATTATTTATTTACCCTTTTCTTCTTCTCTCCACGTCTTTATCTTCTTCCTTTCTGTTCCTCTTTCTGTTTTTTCCTATTTTCTTCATACACTTTCTTCTTTACCTCAATATATTTCCCTTTTATATATTCTCCTTCTTTCTCCCTCACTCCCTCTCCTTCTCCTCTAGTTATCTGTTTTTTTTCTTTTTCCTCCGTTTTTCCATCTCCTACTCTTCCTCTTTCTTAAATATCTTCTCCACCTCCTCTTACACCTCTTCCTCTTACTCTTCTACCACTTTCTCCTCTTCCACCGTAATCAACATTCTCCTACTCTTGTTATCTACGTTCTTCATCCTCTCTCCTCTTATATCTCCTCCTCCTCTTATTCCATCATCATTCTTTATTCTTATTCTCCTATTATAACTAATATTCCTTCTTTACAAAAACAGACTTAGAGATAAACTAAGAGATTAGACTCATACACTCATACACACACCACAACACTCATACAGACACCACAACACTCATGCACACACCACAACACTCATACACACACCACAACACTCATACACACACCACAACACCATACACACACCACAACACTCATACACACACCACAACACTCATACACACACCACAACACTCATACACACACCACAACACTCATACACACACCACAACACTCATACACACCACAACACTCACACACACACCACAACACTCATACATACACCACAACACTCATACACACACCACAACACTCATACATACACCACAACACTCATACACACACCACAACACTCATACACACACCACAACACTATACACACACACCAACACCATACACACACCACCACAACACTCATACACACACCACAACACTCATACATACACCACAACACTCATACACACACCACAACACTCATACACACACCACAACACTCATACACACACCACAACACTCATACATACACCACAACACTCATACATACACCACAACACTCATACATACACCACAACACTCATACACACACCACAACACTCATACATTTAAAACCACAGAAGAAGGAGGAAAGCAAACTGTCAGTAATAATCTAGTGGAAATATAAAGTTTTTCCAGCTAAGACAAACGACCAAACTATTGTCATTACCGCGACCTCATTTGGCAGCGTCGTGTGTGACCTTGAGGCTGTACGTGACCTGTAGCTGTCTAATCCCCATCTTCCTGACCACAAGCTTCGTGACCACCAGCTTCATGACCTCAGTTTCGTGACCTCCAGGTTTTGTGATCCCCAGCTTCGTGACCCGCAGCTTCGTGACCCCAAACTTCGTGACCCCAAGCTTCGTGACACCCAGCTTCCTGACCTCCCAGCTTCCTGACCCCCAGTTTCCTGACCTCCTGGAGTCGTCATTCTCCCCAAAAAAATTTCCTGTTAATCTCTAATACTGGGATTAATTTGTTTTATTTATCAAGTTAAAAGTCTCAATTGTAATATTCGACTCCAATTTATTTAGTCGCCATCTTTGTGTGTGTGTGTGTGTGTGTGTGTGTGTGTTATTCATCCCTCTTAAGTAACCTAGATACATATATTCTCCTGTATCCAGTTAAGAGAGAATACTTAACTTACGAGCATTTCAGATTACATCATCATTATATCTTAAGCAAACCAGTTTTACTTATATACATTCTCCCAGCATCTCCGACCATTCGAAGCATGATTCATCTGAGTCATGATTCATCTGAGACATGATTCATCTCTTAAGTCATTGTTTCATTTTTGATTCATTCTGACGTGACTACTTACGAATGTGGGAGAAAAAAAAATCACGTACGAATACTCATGAATCCGTCACCTCTGATTCACTGCTAAAGTTAGATGCATTCTGATATGTCCGGTTAATGGGGGGTGGGGAGGGGTGGGGGATATTTATCGTATGAACCCTTGAGAATCTGATCTTCACAAGCGCCACATCATGGTTTTTGTGTTATTATGCAAGGGTTGTGCGGAGTCATGAGGAGGAGGAGGAGGAGGATGGAGGAGGATGGAGGAGGAGGAGGAGGATGGAGGAGGATGGAGGAGGGTGATGGAGGAGGAGGATGGAGGAGGAGCAGAGTGACCTTAGAATGTCACCCTAAAATGACCTCGAAACGTCACACTAAAATGACCTTAAACCGTCACCTTAAAATAACCTTAAACCATCATATTGAATTATCTTAAACATCGCCCTAAAATAACCTTAAAACGTCACCCTAAAATAACCTTAAAACGTCACCCAAAAATAACTTTAAACCATCATATTGAATTACCTTAAAATATCGCCCTAAAATAACCTTCAAACGTCAATGACCTTAAAACATCACCCCTAAAATAACCTTAAAACGTCACCCCTAAAATAGCCTCAAAACGTCACCCCTAAAATTTCATCCAAAATTCTACAAAACTTAGGCATTAAATCAGGGTTGCCAGAACGAGCAAACTCCTGTCCAAGTATAAATGGGTTTTACCTCCCTCAGCGACTCAGGTCCAGGATTCTCGGAGATTCTTGCGTTAATTTTTGATACACTAAACTCATTCTAGATAAGGTAGAGTCTCAGGTGTAGTTTGGACGCCATAATAAATGAAATCTTCTTTTGTCTTAGCTTTATTGCCTTAGGGTAGAGGAGTTAGTAGTAGATTTTACTCTAAGAGCCTTTGAGAATTTGCCATCTCTGTGCCTCGTTGTTTAAGTGAGATAATTAGATTCGTTCTCTAATCGTAAGGTAAACATCTATAATAAGAACCTTGAAGAATGTGCTGTTTATTTATTTCTCGTAGCTCAGGTAAGTCATGAACCAGTTATATTACTTTTAAAACTCAACTACAGTATATATGCAGTCTCATGTCACCAGTTAAGGGGAAATTGAACTGACGATAGTCTGAGAATATATTTATCCTAGTCATCTCAAGTGAACCAGTTTACAGTCGTTCTCACATCACTAGTTAAGGAACAAGTGATCGCGGGCCCTTCATGCCCTTGTGAAAGTTTGAAAGCTCGTGACAGCGTACAGCAAATGAGGGTGCGCCAAGTCCGTAGACTTGCATCGTTTTCCATCGTAAATAAAATTGTTAATTAATGCCTTCCTAAAGAAACCATCGACATAGGACCAGGTTTGTTCCACTCTACGATTTTTTTTCGATTTTTCCACCAAGTTTGAAGAAAAACGATTGTGCCATTTCGGCTGCCCAGAACAGACACAGACAGACAGACAGACATACGGCTAGTCCTATAGTATATTAGATAATAATACAACTTTGAAAATCCATCAAAACTTTTTAATATTTATAAGCAAAGAAGTCATATATACATTCTCTCATCTCCAGTTAAGTGATAAAAGGTAACTCCAGGAATCATTTATATATCGCAGGTATAATAAACCAACCTGTCACGTTCTCACATCTCCAATTGGTGGAGGAAAAGTTACCACCCAAACCTTTTTAAGAATCTGGACACAGTGTCTCAAATCACAAGTGACATTTAATTCCGTCTTAATACGTACCTTCCCTCCGGTCCCTGCAAACACTGCGTAGTGAACCTTAGAGAGAGAGAGAGAGAGAGAGAGAGAGAGAGAGAGAGAGAGAGAGAGAGAGAGAGAGAGAGATATACTCGTATTTTTAAAGGAGAGATAATGAGAGTGATTCTTTGTAAAAAATTAACTCAGAATTTCACCATTAATTAACTGCAAAGAAATACTAATGCATCAAAATAAGTTATTACATGAACAGATTAATTATTTACCTACGGATAAAAAGGGGATAATAATAATAATAATAATAATAATAATAATAATAATAATAATAATTTACTTACTTCGTTTAGCATTATTTGACAGGTGGGTGACGGGCCAGCTAGTTTATGTGGGCCTGGAGGTGATCTGATGACGTCACACCTCAACACAAACTGTGATGACTCCTAACTGGTTGGTGGTGGTGGTTGTTCTCAGTCACTTGGCTCCCTACACAAACTGTCCACCTGGCGTCCTACACAAGCTGTCCACCTGGCGTCCTACACAAACTGTCCACCTGACGTCCTACACAAACTGTCCACCTGACGTCCTACACAAACTGTCCACCTGGCGTCCTACACAAACTGTCCACCTGACGTCCTACACAAACTGTCCACCTGACGTCCTACACAAACTGTCCACCTGACGTCCTACACAAACTGTCCACCTGGCGTCCTACACAAACTGTCCACCTGGCGTCCTACACAAACTGTCCACCTGGCGTCCTACACAAACTGTCCACCTGACGTCCTACACAAACTGTCCACCTGGCGTCCTACACAAACTGTCCACCTGGCGTCCTACACAAACTGTCCACCTGGCGTCCTACACAAACTGTCCACCTGGCGTCCTACACAAACTGTCCACCTGACGTCCTACACAAACTGTCCACCTGGCGTCCTACACAAACTGTCCACCTGGCGTCCTACACAAACTGTCCACCTGGCGTCCTACACAAACTGTCCACCTGGCGTCCTACACAAACTGTCCACCTGACGTCCTACACAAACTGTCCACCTGGCGTCCTACACAAACCGGTCCAATCTGACGTCCCATGCCAAACCATCCACCTGACGTCCCATACAAACCGCTCAATCTGACGTCCCATTAACAAACCGTCCAATTGGCGTCCCACACAACCGTCCACCCGGCGTCCCATTAACAAACCGTCCACCAGACGTCCCACAACAAACCGTCCACCCGGCGTCCCACACAAACCGTCCAATCTGGCGTCCCACACAAACCGTCCAATCTGACGTCCCACACAAACCGGTCCACCTGGCGTCCCACACAACCGTCCAATCTGGCGTCCTACAAACCAACCAATTGACGTCCTGCAACAACAAACCGTCCAACTGGCGTCCCACAACAAACTGCCCACCTGGCGTCCCACACCAAACCGTCCACCCGCGTCCACACAAACCTGTCCACCTGACGTCCCACACAAACCGTCCACCTGACGTCCCACAAACCGTCCACCCGACGTCCCACACACAAACCGGGTCCACCTGGCGTCCCACACAAACCGTCCACCCGGCGTCCCACACAACCGTCCACCTGGCGTCCGGCCACAAACTCATCCACCTGGCGTCCCACACAAACTCTCCACCGACGTCCCACACAAACTGTCCACCCTGGCGTCCTACACAAACTGTCCACCTGACGTCCCATAATAAACTGTCCACCACGCCCCACAAACTGTCCACCCGGCGTCCTACACAAACTCTCCACCTGACGTCCTCTACACAACCGTCCACCTGGCGTCCCACAAACCGTCCACCAGATGTCCCACAATAAACCAACCACCTGGCGTCCCACACAAACCGTCCACCCATGTCCACACAACCGTCCACCTGACGTCCCACAATAAACTGTCCACCTGGCGTCCTGCCACGTTTCGTCCACCCGACGTCCCACAAACCGTCCACCCGGCGTCCCACACAACCGGTCCACCCGGCGTCCCACACAAACCGTCCACCTGACGTCCCACACAAACTTCCACCCGACGTCCCACATAAACTGTCCAATTCGACGTCCTTCACAAACTCCACCTGACGTCTTACACAAACTGTCCACCTGTCCACAAATCCTCCACCCATCTATTACCGTTAAACAGTCCACCTGACGTCCCACAAACTCTCCACCCGACGTCCCCATAAACCGTCCACCTGACGTCCCACACAACCTCCACCCTGACGTCCCACACAACCAGTCCACCTGGCGTCCCACACAAGCTGTCCACCTGACGTCCCACACCGCAAACCTCCAATCTGACGTCCCATAATTAACAACCGTCCACCTGGCGTCCCACATAAACTGTCCACCATGTCCCACAACACAAACCGTCCACCTGGCGTCCCACACAACCGTCCACCTGGCGTCCCACACAACCGGCCCCACCCAGTCCCGCCACAAACCGTCCAATCTTGACGTCCCACACAACCGTCCACCTGACGTCCCACACAAACCGTCCACCTGACGTCCCACACAAAACCATCCACCTGACGTCCCACATAAACTGGGTCCATACCTGACGTCCCACACAAACTCTCCAATTGACGTCCCACACAAACCGTCCACCCGGCGTCCTACACAAACCGTCCAATTCGACGTCCCCACAATAAACCAACCCACCTGACGTCCCACACAAACCGTCCACCTTGACGTCCCATTAATAAACTGTCCACCTGGCGTCCTGGCCAACAAACCGTCCAATCTGGCTCCTTACACAAACCGGTCCACCTGGCGTCCCCAAACCGTCCACCTGGCGTCCCACACAACCGTCCAATCTGACGTCCCACATCCGTCCAATCTTGACGTCCCACACAAACCGTCCACCCGGACGTCCGGCCAATAAACCGGTCCACCTGACGTCCCATGGCAAACCGTCCAAATCTGGTCCCACACAAACCGTCCACCCGACGTCCCACACAACCGTCCACCCATGTCCCACACAAACTGTCCACCCAGTGTCCTACACAAACCGTCCAATCTGACGTCCTACACACACAAACTGGTCCACCTGGCGTCCTACACAAACCGTCCACCTGACGTCCCACACAAACCTGTCCACCTGGCGTCCCACACAAACCGTCCACCCAGCGTCCCAGCACAAACCGTCCACCTGGCAGTCCTACATAAACCGTCCACCTGGCGTCCCACAACAAACCCCAGTCCAACTGGACGTCCCCACACAAACCGTCCAATCTGACGTCCCACAGACAAACCGTCCACCTGATGTCCCACACAAACCGGGTCCAATCTGGCGTCCCACACAAACCGTCCAATCTGACGTCCCACAACAAACCGTCCAATCTGGCGTCCTGGCCACAAACCGGTCCACCCAGCGTCCTGTCACTGCAAACCGGTCCCACCCGGGAAGTCCCACACCAAACCGTCCAATCGACGTCCCACACAAACCGTCCACCTGGCGTCCCAGACACAACCGTCCACCCGGCGTCCTACACAAACCGTCCACCCATCCCACACAAACCTCCACCTGACGTCCCACACAAACCGGCTGTCCACCCGGTCCCACACAAACTGGCCCACCCTGGTCCTACACAACCGTCCCACTGACACGTCCCACACAAATTCCTCCACCTGACGTCCTGTACACAAATTCCTCCACCTGACGTCCCACACAAACCGTCCACCTTGGCGTCCCACACACACTGTCCACCTGACGTCCCACACAAACCGGTCCACCTGACGTCCCACACAAATTCTCCACCCGACGTCCCACACAAACCGTCCAATCTGACGTCCTATACAAACCGTCCTCCTGGCGTCCCACAATAAATTCCCCTCCACCTGACGTCCCAGCACAAATCTCCACCTGACGTCCCATAATCCCATTCTGACGTCCCACACAACCGTCCACCCGGATGTCCCACACACCCCTCCACCTGACGTCCCACACAACACCCCTCCACCTGAGACGTCCCACAGAATTCTCCACCTGACGTCCTACACAATTCTCCACCTGACGTTCCCACAATAAACTGTCCACCTGGCGTCCCACACAACCAGTCCAATTGACGTCCCACACAAACCGGTCCACCTGACGTCCCACAATAAACCGTCCACCTGACGTCCCACAACAAATTCCTCCACCTGACGTCCCCACAATAAACCGGTCCACCTGACGTCCCACAAACCGGTCCAATCTGACGTCCACATTAAAACTGTCCACCTGGCGTCCCACAAAACCATCCACCTGGCTTCCTACACAAACTGTCCACCTGGCGTCCCACACAAACCGTCCACCTGGCGTCCCACACAAACCGTCCAACGACGTCCCGCGTTAACAACCGTCCACCTGATACCACTAATAAACTGTCCACCTGACGTCCCACAATAATAAACCGTCCACCTGACGTGCGTCCCACACAAATCGTCCAATCTTGGTTCCACACAACCGTCCAATCTGATCCCACACACAAACTGTCCACCAGCGTCCCAAACCGTCCACCTGACGTCCCACACAAACCGTCCCACCTGACGTCCTACACAAACCGTCCACCTGACGTCCCACACAAACCGGGGTCCAATCTGACGTCCCACACAAACCAGTCCACCTGGCTTCCTCATTACCGAACCGTCCACCTGGCGTC
>NW_024728728.1:0-16587 GCF_018991925.1 Homarus americanus | reverse complement strand
GAGGTACCTGGGACTATCGGAGGTGTACCTGGGAGTATCGGAGGTGTACCTGGGAGTGTCAGAGGTGTACGTGGGAGTATCAGAGATGTATCTGGGAATGTCGGGTGTACCTGGGAGTGTTAGGGGTGTAACTGGGAGTGTCGGAGGTGTAACTGGGAGTGTCAGAGGAGTACCTGGGAGTGTGAGTGGTGTACCTGGGAGTGTCAGTGATGTACCTGGGAGTGTCAGAGGTGTACCTGGGAGTGTGAGACGTGTACCTGGGCGTGTCGGAGGTGTTCCTGAGAGTGTCAGAGGTGTACCTGGGAGTGTCAGATGTGTACCTGGGAGTGTCTGGGGTGCACCTGGGAGTGTCAGGGGTGTACCTGGAAGTGTCAGAGGTGTACCTGGGAGTGTCAGAGATGTACCTGGAAGTGTCAGAGGTGTACCTGGGATAGTCAGAGGTACCTGGGAGTGTCAGGAGGTACCTGTGATTGTCAGGTGTACCTGCAGTGTAAGTGTTCCTGGGAGTGTCGGAGGTGTACCTGGGAGTGTCGGAGGTGTACCTGGGAGTGTTAGAGGTGTACTTGGGAGTGTCAGAGGTGTACTTGGGAGGGTCAGAGGTGTACCTGGGAGTGTCATCGGTGTATCTGGCAGTGTCAGCGGTGTACCTGGGAGTGTCAGCGGTGTATCTGGGAGTGTTAGAGGAGTATCAGGGAGTGACAGAGGAGTACCTAGGAGTGTCAGAGGTGTACCTGGGTGTGTGAGAAGTGTACCTGGGAGTGTCTGCGGTGTACCTGGGAGTGTCAGAGTTGTACGTGGGAGTGTCAGGGGTGTACCAGGGAGTGTCAGTGGAGTACCTGGGAGCGTCAGAGGTGTACCTGGGAGTGTCAGAGGTGTACCTGGGAGGGTCAGAGGAGTATCTGGGAGTCTCGGACATGTACCTGGGAGTGTCAGAGGTGTACCAGGGTTATGTCAGTGGAGTACCTGGGAGTGTCTGCGGTGTACCTGGGAGTGTCAGAGGTGTACCTGGGAGTGTCTGAGGTGTACCTGGGAGTGTCTGAGGTGTACCTGGGAGTGTCAGGGGAGAACCAGAGAGTGCCATGGTGTACCAGAGTGTCAGTGGAGTAGCTGGGAGGTCGGAGGTGTACCTGGGTGAGCTCAGGAGGCACCTGGGAGCACAGAGGTGCACCTGGGAGGTCGGAGGTGTACCTGGGTGAGTCAGAGGGTGCACCAGGAGCACAGAGGTGTACCTGGGAGGCTGAAGCGGTGTACCAGGAGGTCAGTGAGTAGCTGGGAGGCCAGAGGTGTACCTGGGAGTGTGAGACGTGTACCTGGGTGTCGGAGGTGTTCCTGAGGAGTGTCAGGAGGTGCACCTGGGAGTGTTAGGAGGTGTACCCGGGAGGCCGGGATGTGTGTACCTTGGGAGTGTCTGTACCTGGGAGTGTCAGGGGTGAACCTGGAAGTGTCAGAGGTGCACCTGGGAGTGTCAGAGGTATACCTGGAAGTGTCAGAGGTGTACCTGTGATTGTCGGAGGTGTACCTGCAGTGTAAGAAGTGTACCTGGGAGTGTCGGAGGTGTACCTGGGAGTGTCGGAAGTGTACCTGGGAGTCTTAGAGGTGTACTTGGGAGTGTCAGAGGTGTACTTGGGAGGGTCAGAGGTGTACCTGGGAGTGTCATCGGTGTACCTGGCAGTGTCAGCGATGTACCTGGGAGTGTCAGCGGTGTACCTGGGAGTGTTAGAGGAGTATCAGGGAGTGACAGAGGAGTACCTAGGAGTGTCAGAGGTGTAACTGGGTGTGTGAGAAGTGTACCTGGGAGTGTCTGCGGTGTACCTGGGAGTGTCAGAGGTGTACGTGGGAGTGTCAGGGGTTTACCAGGGAGTGTCAGTGGAGTACCTGGGAGTGTCAGAGGTGTACCTGGGAGTTTCAGAGGTGTACCTGGGAGGGTCAGAGGAGTATCTGGGAGTCTCGGACGTGTACCTGGGAGTGTCAGAGGTGTACCAGGGAATGTCAGTGGAGTACCTGGGAGTGTCTGCGGTGTACCTGGGAGTATCAGAGGTGTACCTGGGAGTGTCTGAGGTGTACCTGGGAGTGTTTGAGGTGTACCTGGGAGTGTCAGGGGAGAACCAGGGAGTGAAAGAGGTGTACCTGGGAGTATCAGAGGTGTACCAGGGAGTGTCTGAGGTGTACCTGGGTGTGTCAGAGGTGTACCAGGGAGTGTCAGAGGAATACCTAGGAGTGTCAGAGGTGTACTTGAGAGTGTCAGAGGTGTACCTAGGAGTATCGGAGGTTTACCTGGGAGTGTCGGAGTTGTACCTGGGAGTGTCGGAGGCGGACCTGGGAGTGTCAGAGGTGTACCTGGGAGTATCAGAGGTGTACCTGGGATTGTCAGAGATGTACCTGGGAATGTCAGAGGTATACCAGGGAGTGTCAGTGAAGTACCTGGGATTCTCAAAGGTGTACCTGGGATTATCAGAGGTGTACCTGGGAATATCGGAAGTGTACCTGGGAATATTGGAGGTGTACCTGGGAGTGTCAGAGGAGTACCTGGGAGTGTGAGAGGTGTACCAGGGAGTGTCAGTGGAGTACCTGGAAGTCTCAAAGGTGTACATGGGAGTGTCAGAGGTGTACCTGGGAGTATCAGAGGTGTATCTGGGAGTGTCAGGGGTGTACGTGGTAGTGTCAGGGGTGTAACTGGGAGTGTCAGGGGTGGCGTCAGGGTGTAATCTGGGAGTGACGGAGGTAACTGGGAGTGTCAGGAGGAGCACCTGGGACTGTGAGTGGTGGCACCTGGGGAGGTCATGATGCACCTGGGAGGCCGGAGGTGTACCTGGAGTGTGAGACGTGTACCTGGGCGTCGGAGGTTTCCTGAGTGTCAGGAGGTGCACCTGGGAGGCAGAGGTGCACCTGGGAGGTCAGGATGTACCTGGGAGTGTCTGGGGTGTACCTGGGAGGCTAGGGGTGTAACTGGGAGTGTCGGAGGTAACTGGGAGTGTCAGAGGAGTACCAGGGAGTGTCAGAGGTGTACCTGGGAGCATCAGAGGTGTATCTGGGAGTGTCAGGGGTGTACCTGGGAGTGCTCAGAGGTGTACCTTGGGAGTGTCGAGTGCTCAGGGAGAGTCAGAGGAGTAGCTGGAGGCTCAGAGGTGTACCTGGGAGGCCAGGGTGCACCTGGGAGGTCGGGAGGTGCACCTTGGGAGTGTCAGAGGTGCAAATCTGGGAGCGTTAGGGTGTACCAGGAGGTCAGTGGGAGTACCTGGGAGTGTCGGAGGTGTACCTGGGAGTTTGGATGCACCTGGGAGGTCAGATGTGAAGCAGGGAGTGTTAGAGGTCTACCTGGGAGGCTCAGAGGTGAACCAGGGAGTGTCGAGGAGTTCCTGGGGAGGTCAGGAGGTGTACTCTGGGACTATCGGAGGTGTACCTGGGAGTATCGGAGGTGTACTCTGGGAGGCCAGGAGGTGCATGGGAGACCAGAGGTGTATCTGGGAGCTGGTGTACTTGGAGTGTTAGGGGTGGGACTGGGAGGTTTGGAGGTGTAATCTGGGAGGCCAGAGGAGCACCTGGGAGGAGTGTACCTGGGAGTGTCAAGGATGTACCTAGAGTGTCAGAGGTGTACCTGGGAGGTGAGACGTGCACCTGGGCGTGTCGGAGGTGTTCCTGAGAGTGTCACAGGTGCACCTGGGAGGTCAGGGATGCACCTGGGAGTGTCTGGGGTGCACCTGGGAGTGTCAGGGGTGCACCTGAAGTGCCTCGGGAGGTGCACCCGGGGAGTGTCAGGAGATGCAATCTGGAAGTGCCTTCAGAGGTGTACCTGGGATAGTCAGAGGCACCTGGGAGGTCAGAGGTGTACTTGTGATTGTCGGAGGTGTACCTGCAGTGTAAGAAGTGTACCTGGGAGTGTCGAGTGTGGTGTACCTGGGAGTGTTAGAGGTACTTGGGAGTGTCAGAGGTGTACTTGGGAGGGTCAGGAGGTGTACCTGGGAGGCCATCGGTGTACCTGGCAGTGTCAGCGGTGCAATCTGGGAGTGTCAGCTGCATCTGGGAGTGTTAGAGGAGCATCAGGGAGTGAGAGAGGAGCACCCAGGGAGGTCAGAGGTGCACCTGGGTGTGTGAGAAGTGCACCTGGGAGGTCTGGCGGTGTACCTGGGAGGTCAGGAGGCACGGGAATGTCAGGTGTAACCAGGGAGGCCAGTGAGTACCTGGGAGGGGTCAGAGGTGGCACTTGGGAGGCCGAGGTGTACCTGGGAGGGTCAGATATCTGGGGAGCCCGGACGTGTACCTGGGAGTAACAGTGCTCCAGGGCGTCAGTGAGTACCTGGGAGTGTCTGGTGTGCACCTGGGAGTGTCAGAGGTGTTCTATGTCGGAGGTGTACCTGGGTGAGTCAGAGGTGTACCTGGGAGGCCAGAGGTGCACCTGGAGTGTCAGCGGTACCAGGGAGTACAGTGAGTAGCTGGGAGTGTCAGGAGGCACCTGGGAGGTCAGAGGTGTACCTGGGAGGGTCAGAGGAGCATTCAGAGTCTCGGATCGCACCTGGGAGGTCAGAGGTGCACCAGGTTATGTCAGTGGAGTACCTTGGGAGTGTCTGCGTGTACCTGGGAGGCCAGAGGTGTACCTGGGAGTCTGGAGGTGTACCTGGGAGTGTCTGAGGTGCAATTTGGAGGTTGGGGAGAACCAGAGAGTGAAAGAGGTGTACCTGAGTATCAGAGGTGTACCAGGGAGTGTCTGAGGTGTACCTGGGAGGTCAGAGGTGTACCAGGGAGTGTCATCAGAGGAATACCTAGGAGGTCAGGTGTGAAGTACCTGGGATTCTCAAAGGTACCTGGGAGCATCAGGAGGTGTACCTGGGAATATCGGAGGTACCTGGGAATATTGGAGTGCAGTACCTTGGGAGGCCGAGGTACCTGGGGAGTCTCAGAGGTGAACCAGGAGGTCAGGAGGAGTACCTGGGAATGTCAGAGGTGTACCAGGAGGTCAGTGAGTACCTGGAAGTCAAAGGTGTACCTGGGAGGCCATAGGTGTACCTGGGAGCATCAGGAGGTGTTTCTGGGAGGTCAGGGTGTACGTGGGAGGGTCAGGTAACTGGGAGGCCGGAGGTGTAACTGGGAGGTCAGAGGAGTACCTGGGAGTGTGAGTGGTGTACCTGGGAGGCCAGTGATGTAACTGGGAGGCCAGAGGTGTACCTGGGAGTGGAGACGTACCTGGGCGTGTGCGGAGGTGTTCCTGAGAGGGTCAGAGGTGTACCTGGGAGTGTTAGGAGGTGTACCTGGGAGTGTCAGATGTCTACCTGGGAGTGTCTGGGGTGTACCTGGGAGTGTCAGGGGTGTAACTGGGAGGCCGGAGGTGTAACTGGGAGCATCAGAGGAGTACCTGGGAGTGTCAGAGGTACCTGGGAGTATTAGAGGTATCTGGGAGGTCAGGGATGTACCTGGGAGGTCAGGAGGTGCCTGGGAGCGTCGGAGTGTTTCAGGAGAGTCAGATAGCTGGGAGTGTCAGGAGGTGTACCTGGGAGGTCAGGGATGTACCTGGGAGGTCAGGAGGAGCACCTGGGAGGTCAGAGGTGTACCTTTGGAGGTCTGGGTGTACCTGAGGCCAGAGTGGGAGGTCAGTGGAGTACCTGGGAGGTCAGAGGAGTTCTGGGAGGTCAGGAGGTATACCTGGACTATCGGAGGTGTACCTGAGCATCGGAGGTGTACCTGGGAGTGTCAGAGGTGTACTGGGAGCATCAGGTGTATCTGGGAATGTCGGGTGTACCTGGGAGTGTCAGGGTGTAACTGGGAGTGTCGGAGGTGTAACTGGGAGTGTCAGAGGCATACCTGTGAGCATCAGAGGTGTACTTGGGAGGCTGGTGGTGTACCTGGGAGTATAAGAGGTGTACCTGGGAGGTCAGAGGTGTACCTGGGAGTGTCGGAGGTGTTCTGAGAGTGTCAGGGGTGTACCTGGAATGTCAGATGTGTACCTGGGAGTGTCTGATGTACCTGGGAGTGTCTGGTGTACCTGGGAGTGTCTGAGGTACCTGGGAGGCCAGAGGAGCACCTGGGAGTGTCAGAGGTGTACCTTGGAGTGTCTGGGGTGTACCTGGGAGGTCAGGGGTGTACCAGGCGTGTCAGTGGAGCACCTGGGAGTGTCAGAGGTGTACCTGGGAGTGTCAGGTGTACCTGGGAGTGTCTGGGTGTACCAGGCAGTGTCTGAGGTGTAACTGCAGTGTCATGGTGTACCTGGGAGGTTAGAGGTGTATCAGGAGGACAGAGGAGCACCCAGGAGGTCAGAGGTGTTCCTGGGAGGTCGGAGGTGTACCTGGGAGTGTCTGGGTGTACCTGGGAGCAGGAGGTAATTGGGAGTGTCAGAGGTGTACTTGGGAGGTCAGAGGTGTACCTGGGAGGTCATCGGTGTACCTGGCAGTGTCAGCAGGTACCTGGGATTGTCAGAGGTGTACCTGGAGTGTCAGAGGTGAACGTTGGAGTGTCAGAGGTGTACCTGGGAGGCCAGAGGTGTACCTGGAGTGTGAGAGGTGTACCTGGGAATGTCAGAGGTGTACCTGGGAGTGTCAGAGGTGTACTTTGGGTGTGAGAGGTACCTGGGAGTGTCAGAGGTGTACCTGGGACTGTCGGGGTGTACCTGGGAGGCTGAGAAGGTACCTGGGAGTGTCGGAGGTGTACCTGGGAGTGTCGGAGGTGTACCTGGCAGTCATGGTGTACCTTGGAGTGTCAGAGGTACCAGGACTGTCAGTGAGCACCTGGGAGCAAGTGGTGTACCTGGGAGATTAGAGGTGTACCTGGGAATATCGGGAGGTACCTGGGCATATTGGAGGTACCTGGGAGCATGGAGGTACCTGGGAGTCTCAGAGGTGAACCAGGAGGTCAGTGGAGTACCTGGGAGTCTCAAAGGTGTACCTGGGAGGCGAGAGGTGTACCTGGGAAAATCGGAGGTGTACCTGGGAATATCGGAGACCTGGGAGGTTGGGAGGTGTACCTGGGAGGTCGGAGGTACCTGGGAGTGTCACAGAGCACCTGGATTGTCAGAGGTGTACCCAGAGAGGGTCAGAGGTGCACCTTGAGTGTCAGAGGCACCTGGGAGGTCAGAGGTGTACCTTGAGTGTGAGGTGTACCTGGGAATGCCAGAGGTGTACCTGGGATTGTCAGAGGTACCTGGGAGTGTAGGAGGTACCTGGGAGTGGTCGGGAGGTGTACCTGGGAGGTCGGGAGGTGACTGGCAGTGTTGGGCAGTACCTGGAGTGTCAGAGGTGTACCAGGACTGTCAGTGAGCACTGGGAGGTCAGGGGTGTACCTGGGAGTGCTTGGGAGGTGTACCTGGGAGTGTCAGAGGTGTACCTGGGAGAGTCAGAGGTACCTGGGAGTGTCGGAGGTACCTGGGAGTGTGGAGAATGTTCCTGGGAGTGTCTGGGTGTACCTGGGAGTGTCAGAGGTGTACCTGGGAGGTCGGAGGTGTTCCCTGGGAGGTCAGAGGTGTACCTGTGATTGTCGGAGGTGCACTGAGTGCAAGCAACCTGGGAGGTCGGAGGCACCTGGGAGTGTCGGAGGTGTACCTGGGAGGTTAGAGGTGTACTTGGGAGCCAGAGGTACCTGGGAGCAGGAGAGGTGTACCTGGGAATATCGGAGGTGACCTGAATATCGGAGGTGTACCTGGGAGTGTCAGAGGTACTTGGGAGTGTCGGAGGTGTACCTGGAGTGTCACAGGAGCACCTGGGATTGTCAGAGGTGTACCTAGGAGTGTCATAGGTGTACCTTGGAGGCCAGAGGTGTACCTGGGAGTGCAGAGGTGTCCTTGAGTGTGAGAGGTACCTGGAAATGTCAGAGGTGTACCTGAGGTTGTGTACCTGGGAGTGGGAGAAGTGTACCTGGGAGCAGCGAGGTACCTGGGAGGTCGGAGGTGTGACTGGCAGGGTCAGCGTGGTACCTGGAGGTCAGAGGTGTACCAGGAGTGTCAGGTGAGTACTTGGGAGGCCAGGGGTGTACCTGGGAGTGTCAGAGGTGACCTGGGAGGCAGAGGTGTACCTGGGAGAGTCAGGAGGCACCTGGGAGTGTCGGAGGTGACCTGGGAGGCCGGAGGTGTACCTGGGAGCAGAGGTGCATGGGAGCGTCAGAGGTACTTGGGAGGTCAGAGGTGTATCTGGGAGAGTCATCGGTGTACCTGGTGTCAGCGGTGTACTGGGAGTGTCACCTGGGAGGAATAGGAGGAGCATCAGGAGTGACAGAGGAGTACCTAGGAGTGCCAGAGGTGTACCTGGGTGTGTGAGAAGGCACCTGGGAGGTTCATGGTGTACCTGGGAGTGTCAGAGGTGTACCTGGGAGTCTCAGGGTGTACCAGGGAGTGCCAGGGGGAGTACCTGGGAGTGTCAGACGTACCTGGGAGGTCAGAGGTGTACCTGGGAATGTCAGAGGGTGTATCTGGGAGGTCGGACGTACCTGGGAGGTGTGAGGTGTACCAGGAGTTCAGAGGTGTACCTGGGAGTGTCAGAGGTGTTCCTGGGAGTGCAGAGGTGTACCTGGGAATGTCAGAGGCATACCAGGGAGGTCAGTGAAGTACCTGGGAGTCTCAAAGGTGTACCTGGGAGTATCAGAGGTGAACCAGGGAGTGTCAGGAGGAGTACCTGGGAGTGTCACAGGTGTACCAGGGAGGCTGGTGGAGTACCTGGGAGTCTCAAAGGTGTACCTGGGAGTATCAGAGGTACCTGAGAATATCGGAGGTGTACCTGGGAATGGGAGGTGTACCTGGGAGTGTCACAGGTGTTCTTGGGAGTGTCACAGGAGTACCTGGGATTGTCAGAGGTGTACCTGGCAGTGTCAGAGGTGTACCTGGAAGTGTCAAAGATGTACCTGGGAGTGTCAGAGGTGTATTTGGGAGTGTCGGAGGTGTACCTGGGAGTGTTAGACGTGTACTTGGGAGTGTCAGAGGTGTAACTGGGATTGTCAGAGGTGTACCTGGCAGTGTCAGAGGAGTACCTGGGAGTGTCAGTGGTGTACCAGGGACTGTCAGTGGAGTACCTGGGAGTCTCAAAGTTGTACCTGGGAGTATCAGAGGTGTACCTGGGAATATCGGAGGTACCTGTCGGGAGGTACTGTAGTGTCAGCGGTGCACCTGGGAGTGTAGGAGGTGTATCAGGGAGGACAGAGGAGCACCTAGGAGGCCGAGGTGCCTGGAGTGTCAGAGGTGTACCTGGGAGTGTCAGAGGTGTACCTGGGAGGTCAGTGAGCACCTGGCAGTGTCAGTGGAGTACCTGGGAGTGTGAGAGGTGTACCTGGGAGTCTCAGGGGTGCCCAGGGAGGTCAGTGGGGAGTACCTGGGAGCATCAGAGGTACCTGGGAGTGCTAGGAGGTACCTGGGAGCATCAGAGGTGTATCTGGGAGTCAGGGTACCAGAGTGTCAGGGGTGTAACTGGGTGTCGGAGGTGTAACTGGAGTGTCACAGGTGTACCTGGGAGCATCAGTGGTGTACCTGGGAGTGCCAGAGGTGCACTGGGAGTGCTGGGGGTACCTGGGAGTGTCAGAGGTGTATCTGGGAGGCTGGGAGGTGTACCTGGAATGTCAGAGGCCTGGGAGAGTCAGGGGTGTACCTGGGAGTGACTGAGGTGTACCTGGGAGTGTCAGGGTGTACCTGGGAGGCCGAGGTGTAACTGGGAGGTCAGAGGTGACCTGGGAGTGTCAGAGGAGTACCTGGGAGGTCAGAGGTGTACCTTGAGTGTCTGGGGTGTACCTGGGAGTGTCAGGGGTGTACCAGGGAGCCAGTGACACCTGGGAGGTCAGAGGTGTCACCTGGAGGTCAGAGGTGTACCTGGGAGTGTCTGAGGTGTACCAGAGTGTATGAGGTGTACCAGGAGTGTATGAGGTGTACTCAAGCACAGAGGTGTACCTGGGAGTGTCAGAGGTGTACCTGGGAGTGTCGGAGGTACCTGGGAGCAAGGAGAGAATACCTGGGAGTGTCAGAGGTGTACCGGGAGGGTCTGGGGTGTACCTCGGAGTGTCAGAGGTGCATGGGAGTGTCAGAGCACCTGGGAGTGTCAGAGGAGTACCTGAGCAACAGAGGTACCTGGAAGTATCAGAGGTACCAGGAGGTCAGTGGAGTACCTGGGAGGTCAGAGGTACCTGGGAGGCCAGAGGTACCTGGGAGGCCAGAGGTGTACCTGGGAGTGTCGGAGGTGTACCAGAGAGTATCAGAGGAGTACCTGGGAGTGTCAGAGGTTTACCTGGGAGTATCAGACGTATCTGGGAGTGTCAGGGGTGTACCTGGGAGTTAGGGTGTAATGGGAGGTTGGGGTGTAACTGGGAGGCCAGAGGTACCTGGGAGTCAGAGGTACCTGGGAGTGTCTGAGGTGTACCTGGGAGGTAAGAGGTGTACCTGGAAGTGTCGGGTGGTACCTGGGAGTGTCGGAGGTACCTGGAGAGTGTGAGGACACCTGGGAGGCTGGGAGGTGTACCTGGGAGGTCAGGAGGAACCTGGGATTATCAGAGTGTATCTGGGAGTGTCAGGGTGTATCTGGGAGTGTCAGGGGTTTACCTGGGAGTGTCAGGAGGTGTACACGGGAGTGTCGGAGGTGTTCTAGGAGGTCAGAGGAGTACCTGGAGTGTCAGAGGTGTACCTGGGAGGTCAGGGGTGCACCAGGAGTGTCATTGAGTACCTGGGAGTGTCAGAGGTACCTGGGAGTGTAAGGTGTACCTGGGAGTGTCTGAGGTACCTAGGAGGTCAGAGGTGTACCTGGAGTGTCAAGGGTACCAGGAGCGCAGTGAGGACCTGGGAGTGTCAGAGGTGTACCTGGGAGGTTTGAGGCCTGGGACTACTGGAGGTGTACCTGGGAGTATCTGAGTTGTACCTGGGAGGTCAGAGGTGTACCTGGGAGCATCAGAGTTGTATCTGGGAGTGTCAGGGGTGCATGGGAGTGTCAGGTGTAACTGGGAGTGTCGGGAGGTGGAACTGGAAGTTACAGAGCACTCTGGGAGTGTGAGATGGGCACCGGAGGTCAGTGATGTACCTGGGAGTGTCAGATGTACCTGAGTGTGAGAAGTGTACCTGGGACGTGTCGGAGGTGTACCTGGGAGGTCGGAGGTGTGACTGGCAGTGCTGGGGCGGTGTACCTTGGGAGGTCAGAGGTACCAGGGACTGTCAGGAGTACTGGGAGGTCAAAGTACCTGGGAGTGTCAGAGGTACCTGGGAGGTCAGAGGTGTACCTGGGAGAGTCAGAGGTACCTGGGAGGTCGGAGGTGTACCTGGGAGTGTGGAGAAGTGTTCCTGGGAGTGTCTGGGGTGGGAGGTCAGAGGTGTACCTGGGAGTGTCGGAGGTGTACCTGGGAGGTCAGAGGTGTACCTGTGATTGTCGGAGGTGCCTGGAGGTAAAAGTGTACCTGGGAGTGTCGGAGGTGTATCTGGGAGTGCTGGAGGTGGAACTGGGAGTGAGAGAGGTGTACTTGGGAGTGTCAGAGGTGACCTGGGAGCATGAGAGGTGTACCTGGGAATATCGGAGGTGTACCTGGGAATATCGGAGGTGTACCTGGGAGTGTCAGAGGTACCTGGGAGGTCGGAGGTACCTGGGAGTGTCACGAGGAGTACCTGGGATTGTCAGAGGTGTACCTGTGAGTGTCAGTAGGTGTGCCTTGAGTAAGAGGTGTACCTGGGAGTGTCAGAGGTAGGTACCTTGAGTGTGAGAGGTGTTCCTGGGAATGTCAGAGGTGTACCTGGGAGGTCAGAGGTGCACCTGGGAGTGTGAGAAGTGTATCTGGGAGTGTCGGAGGTGTACCTGGGAGCGTCGGAGGTGTGACTGGCAGTGTCAGCGGTGTACCGTGGAGTGTCAGAGGTGTACCAGGACTGTCAGTGGAGCACGGAGCTAGGGGTGTACCTGGGAGTGTCAGAGGTACCTGGGAGGTGGGAGGTACCTGGGAGAGTAGAGGTGTACCTGGGAGGTCGGAGGTGTACCTGGGAGTGTGAGAAGGCACCTGGGAGTGTCTGGGGTGTACCTGGGAGGTCAGAGGTGTACCTGGGAGGTCAGGTACCAGGAGGTCGGTGGAGTACCTGGGAGTGTCGGAGGTGTACCTGGGAGTAGCTGGGAGGTGTACCTGGGAGTGTCTGGGGTGTACCAGGCAGTGTCTGAGGTACTTGAGAGTGTCAGAGGTGTACCTAGAGCACGGGAGGTTTACCTGGGAGTGTCGGAGTGTGTACATGGGAGTGTCGGAGGCGTGACCTGGGAGTGTCAGAGGTACCTGGGAGCATCAGAGGTGTACCTGGGAGTGTCAGAGTTGTACCTGGGAATGTCAGAGGTATACCAGGAGTGTCAGTAGTACCTGGGATTTCAAAGGTGTACCTGGGAGTATCAGAGGTGTACCTGGGAATATCGGAGGTGTACCTGGGAATATGGAGGTACCTGGGAGCAGCAGAGGTGTACCTGGGAGTCTCAGAGGTGAACCAGGAGTGTCAGAGAGTACCTGGGAATGTCAGAGGTGTACCAGGAGTGCAGTGGAGTACCTGGAAGTCTCAAAGGTGTACCTGGGAGTGTCAGAGGTGTACCTGGGAGTATCAGAGGTGTATCTGGGAGTGTCAGGGGTGCATGTGGAGTGTCAGGGGTGTAACTGGGAGTGTCGGAGGTGTAACTGGGAGGTCAGAGGAGTACCTGGGAGTGTGAGTGGTGTACCTGGGAGGTCAGTGATGTACCTGGGAGTGTCAGAGGTGTACCTGGGAGTGTGAGACGTACCTGGGCGTGTCGGAGGTGTCCTGAGAGTGTCAGGAGGTGTACCTGGGAGTGTTAGAGGTGTACCTGGGAGGCTCAGATGTGTACCTGGGAGGTCTGGGGTGTACCTGGGAGTGTCAGGGGTGTAACTGGGAGTGTCGGAGGTGTAACTGGGAGGCCAGAGGAGTACCTGGGAGGCTCAGAGGTGTACCTGGGAGTATTAGAGGTGTATCTGGGAGGTCAGGGGTGTACCTGGGAGTGTCAGAGGTGTACCTGGGAGAGTCGGAGGTGTTTCAGGAGAGTCAGAGGAGTAGCTGGGAGTGTCAGAGGTGTACCTGGGAGTGTCAGGATGTACCTGGGAGTGTCGGAGGTGTACCTGGGAGGTCAGAGGTGTACCTGGGAGTGTTAGGGGTGTACTAGGAGGTCAGGAGTACCTGGGAGTGTCGGAGGTGTACCTGGGAGTGTCGGATGTACCTGGGAGGTCAGATGTGTAGCAGGGAATGTTAGAGGTGTACCTGGGAGTGTCAGAGGTGAACCAGGAGGTCAGAGGAGTTCCTGGGAGGTCAGAGGTGTACCTGGGACTATCGGAGGTACCTGGGAGCATCGGAGGTGTACCTGGGAGTGTCAGAGGTGTACGTGGGAGTATCAGAGGTGTATCTGGGAATGTCGGGTGTACCTGGGAGTGTCAGGTGTAACTGGGAGTGTCGGAGGTAACTGGGAGTGTCAGAGGCATACCTGGGAGCATCAGAGGTGTACTTGGGAGCTGCAGTGTACCTGGGAGTATCAGAGGTGTACCTGGGAGTGTCAGAGGTGTACCTGGGAGTGTCGGAGGTGTTCCTGGAGAGTGTCAGGGGTGTACCTGGGAATGTCAGATGTGTACCTGGGAGTGTCAGATGTGTACCTGGGAGTCTGGGGTGTACCCAGAGTGTCTGAGGTGTACCTGGGAGTGTCGAGAGCCTGGGAAGTCAGAGGTGTACCTTGGAGTGTCTGGGGTATACCTGGGAGTGTCAGTACCAGGAGTCAGTGGAGCACTGTGAGTGTCAGAGGTGTACCTGGGAGTGTCGGAGGTGTACCTGGGAGTGTCTGGGGTGTACCAGGCAGTGTCTGAGGTACTTGGGAGGTCAGAGGTACCTGGGAGGCCACGGTGTACCTGGCAGTGCTGCAGTACCTGGGATTGTCAGAGGTACCCGGGAGTGTCAGAGGTACGTTGGAGTGCAGAGGTACCTGGGAGTGTCAGAGGCCTGAGTGTGAGAGGTGTACCTGGGAATGTGGGGAGGTACCTGGGAGGTCAGAGGTACTTGGGGTGAGAGGTACCTGGGAGTGTCAGAGGTGTACCTTGGAGTGTCGGAGGTGTACCTGGGAGTGTCGGAGGTGTACCTGGGAGTGTCGGAGGTGTACCTGGCAGTGTCAGCGGTGTACCTTGAGTGTCAGAGGTGTACCAGGACTGTCAGTGAGCACGGGAGTGTCAAAGGTGTACTGGGAGTATTAGAGGTGTACCTTGGGAATATCGGAGGTGTACCTGGGGGCATAGCTGAGGTGCACCTGGAGGTCGGAGGTACCTGGGAGTCTCAGAGGGTGAACCAGGAGTGTCAGAGAGTACCTGGAGTGTCAGAGGTGTACCAGGAGTGTCAGTGGAGTACCTGGGGAGAGTCTCAAAGGTGTACCTGGGAGCATGGAGAGGTGTACCTGGGAACATCGGAGGTGTACCTGGGAATATCAGGAGGTGTACCTGGGAGTGTCGGAGGTGTACCTGGGAGTGTCGGAGGTGTACCTGGGAGTGTCACAGGAGTACCTGGGATTGTCAGAGGTACCTGTGAGTGTCAGAGGTGTACCTTGAGAGGTCAGAGGTGTACCTGGGAGTGTCAGAGGTACCTTGGAGTGTGAGAGGTGTACCTGGGAATGTCAGAGGTGTACCTGGGAGTGTCAGAGGTGTACCTGGGAGTGTCAGAGAAGTGCACTGGGAGTGTCAGAGGTGTACCTGGGAGTGGAGGTGACTGGCAGTGCTGGGAGGTGTACCTTGGAGCGTCAGAGAGGTGTACCAGGGACTGTCAGTGGAGTACTTGGGAGGCTTGCTGTGTACCTGGGAGTGTCAGGTGTACCTGGGAGGTCAGAGGTGTACCTGGGAGAGTCAGGTGTGCCTGGGAGAGTGTCGGAGGTGTACCTGGGAGGAGAGAGAAGCAGCCTGGGAGTGTCTGGGGTGTACCTGGGAGTGTCAGAGGTGTACCTGGGAGTGTCGGAGGTACCTGGGAGTGTCAGAGGTGTACCCAGACACGGGAGGTGTACTTGGAGTGTAGAAAGTGTACCTGGGAGTGTCGGAGGTGCCTGGGAGTGTCGGAGGTGACCTGGGAGTGTCAGAGGTGTACTTGGGAGTGTCAGTGTGACCTAGGAATGAGAGGTGTACCTGGGAATATCGGAGGTGTACCTGGGAATATCGGAGGTGTACCTGGGAGGTCAGGAGGTGTACCTGGGAGGTGGAGGTACCTGGGAGTGTCACAGAGTACCTGGGATTGTCAGAGGTGCACCAGGAGTCATAGGTGTACCTTGGAGTGTCAGAGGTGTACCTGGGAGTGTCAGGAGGTACCTTGGAGTGTCAGAGGTGTACCTGGGAATGTCAGAGGTGTACCTGGGAGTGTCAGGAGGTGTACCTGGGAGTGTGAGGAGGTACCTGGGAGTGTCGGAGGTGTACCTGGGAGGCCGGAGGTGTGACTGGCAGTGTCACGGGGTACCTTGGAATGTCAGGGGTGTACCAGGGACTGTCAGTGGAGTCACTTAGGAGAGGCACAGGTGTACCTGGGAGGTCAGAGGTGTACCTGGGAGTGTCAGAGGTGTACCTGGGAGAGTCAGGAGGTACCTGGGAGTGTGGAGGTGTAACTGGGAGGTGAGAAGTGTACCTGGGAGTGTCTGGGGTGGTACCTAGGAGTGCCAGAGGTGTACCTGGAGTGTCGGAGGTGTACCTGGGAGGTCAGAGGTGTACCTGTGATTGTCGGAGGTGTACTCTGAGTGTAAAAAGGTACTGGGAGGTCGGAGGTGTACCTGGGAGTGTCGGAGGTGTACCTGGGAGTGAGGTGTACTTGGGAGGCAGAGGTACTTGGGAGGTCAGAGGTGTATCTGGGAGAGCTCAAGGTGTACCTGGCAGTGCTGGGGGGTACCTGGGAGTGCTGGGCGGTGTACCTGGGAGTGTCAGAGGAGCATTGGGAGGACAGGAGTACCTAGGAGTGTCAGAGGTGTACCTGGGTGTGCAGAAGTGTACCTGGGAGTGTCTGGTGGTGTACCTGGGAGTGTCGGAGGTGTACCTGGGAGTGTCAGGGGTACCAGGGAGTGTCAGTGAGTACCTGGGAGGTCAGACGTGTACCTGGGAGTGTCAGGAGGTGTACCTGGGAATGTCAGAGGTGTATCTGGGAGTGTCGGACGTGTACCTGGGAGGTCAGAAAACAGGAATGTCAGTGAGTACCTGGGGTGTCAGAGGTACCTGGAGAGGTCAGAGGTGTACCTGGGAGCACAGGAGGGTACCTGGGAGTGTCAGAGGTGTTCCTGGGAGTGTTAGAGGAGGTACCTGGGAATGTCAGAGGTATAGCAGGGAGTGTCAGTCAAGGGGCTACCTGGGAGTGTCAAAGGTGTACCTGGGAGTATCAGAGGTGTACCAGGGAGTGTCAGTGGAGTACCTGAGAGTCTCAAAGGTGTACCTGGGAGTATCAGAGGTGTACCTGAGAATATCGGAGGTGTACCTGGGAATATCGGAGGTGTACCTGGGAGTGTCAGAGGTGTTCCTGGGAGTGTCACAGGAGTACCTGGGATTGTCAGAGGTGTACCTGGCAGTGTCAGAGGTGTACCTGGAAGTGTCGGAGATGTACCTGGGAGTGTCAGAGGAGTACCTGGGAGGTCAGTGTTGTACCAGGGAGTGTCAGTGGAGTACCGGGAGTCTCAAAGTTGTACCTGG
>NW_024728727.1:0-14383 GCF_018991925.1 Homarus americanus | reverse complement strand
ACAGGTTTCCATGCCTTCACAGGATCTGACTGCATTGGAAAATTTGTTGGCAAAGGAAAGAAAGCATGTTGGAACACTTTGATGAAATCTAACACAAAAGTCCTAGATGCATTCAAGATGCTGAGTAGACCAAATGCCCTCCAGCAGACATGTACAGTATATTGGTCTAGAGGAATTTGTATTTAAGCTCTACTGTCCACGAATGACTTTCACTAAACTGTCAAAGCTTAGATGGCATCTCTTCAAGATAACGCAGGCAGAAGCTGGAGAACTACCAGCGACTGCAGCAACTCTAAAGTATCATATATTGAGAGGAAGGTATCAAGCTCTTCTGTGGTCTTGTGATGCAGACAGTGAAATGCTTTCACAATTAGAGCATGGCTGGAAGATTGACAATGACTGTTTCATACTAGTAATATCAGACCAACCATCAGCTCCAGAAGCAATCACAGAACTTGTTAAATGTGGATGTGGCGTCAGGAAATGTGGATCATTGTCATGTTCATACAGAAAGAATCAGAAAGAATAGCATGACATGCACCGAGATGTGTAACTGTCAAGCAGATGATGAGAAATGCCTAAACAAGGTGAAGGAATCTGTTGTACACAGAAGACTCTGATGACGAGACTGAAGCAATGTCGTAAATAATAACTTGTGACTTGTATACACATGATGTATAACACTACAAACTTTTAATAAATATAAAACGGTGGTTCTAAGCTTTTCAGATAATGGTAATAAGTATATGTTTAATTTCCAGTATTTGTCTTTAGCAATTAATTTTACTTACTGCAATCTCTTCTTTGCCAGAGACAGGATGGCATATATGAGCAGCCATGTTTGTAACACACTTAAGATATTATAACAGCATTCATAATATATTACGTTAAATTGTAATGATATAATACTACATGTTCATAGGTTATTAGTCATGTTTTAAGTTACTTAGGAGTTAATGGTAATACGTCTGTTGTTCATTACGCCGCTCTTTGATAAAACTTCTTTAATGGCATAAAACTTATAATAAACCGTTCAGAAAAAATTACACCACAGTTCCTTAACATAGTTTATAAGGATTATTACGATGTATGGTGTCAAAAATTAACATGAAATTTTTACGGGATTACTTAAGCTCCTACACTAAAACCTGCCGACCTAACCTAACCTTTTTTACCCACCTCCACCTACTTACCAAACCTGACATAATCTAACCAAACCTGACATAATCTAACCTAACCTGACATAATCTAACCTAACCTGATGTAATCTAACCTAACCTGACGTAATCTAACCTAACCTGACGTAATCTAACCTACCCTGACATAATCTAACCTAACCTGACATAATCTAACCTAACCTGACGTAATCTAACCTAACCTGACATAATCGAACCTAACCTGACATAATCGAACCTAACCTGACATAATCGAACCTAACCTCCCCGTCTGACATAAGCTAACATAATCAAACCTAACTTTCCCACCTACCAACCGTAACCTATCTACTTATTACCTACCTAACCTAACTTAACTTAATCCAACCTGACGTAATCTAACCTAACCTATTGAAACTTAACTTAACCACCTACCTCATCTAACACCACTTTGTAATCTCTTTGCACTACCGCTCACAGGATGAGTATGGGGGCACAATAAACTAGCCTCTAACTGGCAAAATTAACAAAACTAACCTAACCTAACCCAACCTGACTTTACCTAACCTGATCTGATCTATCCAACTTAAACATCTTAGAATATATAATAAAGCCGCTAGGTTAATTTAGGCTAAATATGGTTGATTCATATTTCGTTTTGACAGAAATTCCCGGCAAAATAACGTATCTATATTGAGAACCACCGCCATGTTGGTTCCACGTTAACAAGACACGGATACACTACAGAATAACCGGCGTTCGTTTAACCTCAATTACTACAGTTTACTTTATAATCTTACTTCACAATCTTCACTACATCTCACTTCACAATCTTCACTACATCTCACTCCACAATCTTCACTACATCTCACTCCACAATCTTCACTACATCTCACTTCACAATCTTCACTACGTCTCACTTCACAATCTTCACTACATCTCATTCCACAATCTTCACTACATCTCACTTCACAATCTTCACTACATCTCACTTCACAATCTTCACTACATCTTACTTCACAATCTTCACTACATCTCACTTCACAATCTTTACCACATCTTACTTCACAATCTTTAACACTTCTTACTTCACAATATTCACTACATCTCACTTCACAATCTTCACCATATCTCACTTCATAATCTTCACCACATCTCACTTCACAATCTTCACTACATCTCACTTCACAATCTTCACTACATCTCACTTCACAATCTTCTCCATCTCACTTCTACCAATCTTTTCCTCTCACTTCACAATCTTCACCACATCTCACTTCACAATCTTCACCAAATCTCACTTCACAATCTTCACCACATCTCACTTCACAATCTTCACCACATCTCACTTCACAATCTTCACTACATCTCACTTCACAATCTTCACTACATCTCACTTCACAATCTTCACTACATCTCACTTCACAATCTTCACTACATCTCACTTCACAATCTTCACTACATCTCACTTCTGTCTGCACTACATCTCACTTCACAATCTTCCTCCTCTCACTTCCTAATCTTCACTACATCTCACTTCACAATCTTCACTACATCTCCTTCACAATCTTCACTACATCTCTTCTAATCTTCACTACATCTCCTTCACAATCTTCACTACATCTCACTTCACAATCTTCACTACATCTCACTTCACAATCTTCACTACATCTCACTTCACAATCTTCACTACATCTCACTTCACAATCTTCACTACATCTCACTTCACAATCTTCACTACATCTGACTTCACACTCTTCACTACATCCCACTTCACAATCTTCACTACATCTCACTTCACAATCTTCACTACATCTCACTTCACAGTCTTCACTACATCTCACTTCACAATCTTCACCACATCTCACTTCACAATCTTCACTACATCGCACTTCACAATCTTCACCATATCTCACTTCACAGTCTTCACTACATCTCACTTCACAATCTTCACTACATCTCACTTCACAATCTTCACTACATGTCACTTCACAATCTTCACTACATCTCACTTTACAATCTTCACTACATCTCACTTCACAATCTTCACTACATGTCACTTCACAATCTTCACTACATCTTACTTCACAATCTTCACTACATCTCACTTCACAATCTTCACTACATCTCACTTCACAATCTTCACTACATCTCACTTCACAGTCTTCACTACATCTCACTTCACACTCTTTACCACATCTTACTTCACAATCTTCACTACATCTCTACTTCTACAATCTTCACTACAACTCATACAATCTTCACTACATCTCCTTCAAATCTTCACTACATCTACTTCACAATCTTCACTACATCTCCCTTCACAATCTTCACTACATCTCACTTCACAATCTTTACCACATCTTACTTCACAATCTTCACTACATCTCACTTCACAATCTTTACCACATCTTAATTCACAATCTTCACTACATCTCCCTTCACAATCTTCACTACATCTCACTTCACAATCTTCACTACCTCTCACTTTACAATTTTCACATCTCACTTCACAATTTTTACATCTCACTTCACAATCTTCACTACATCTCACTTCACAATCTTCACTACATCTCACTTCACAATCTTCACTACATCTCACTTCACAATCTTTACCACATCTTACTTCACAATCTTTACCACTTCTTACTTCGCAATCTTCACTACATCTCACTTCACAATCTTCACTACATCTCACTTCACAATCTTCACTACACCTCACTTCACAATCTTCACTATATCTCACTTCACAATCTTCACTACATCTCACTTCACAATCTTCACTACATCTCACTTCACAATCTTCACTACATCTCACTTCACAATCTTCACCACATATCACTTCACAATCTTCACTATATCTCACTTTACAATCTTCACTACATCTCACTTCACAATCTTCACTACATCTCACTTCACAATCTTCACTACATCTCACTTCACAATCTTCACTACATCTCACTTCACAATCTTCACTACATCTCACTTCTGTCTTCCGCCATCTCCTTCACAATCTTCACCACATCTCCTTCCACAATCTTCACTACATCTCACTTCACAATCTTCACTACATTTCACTTCACAATCTTCACTACATCACACTTCACAATCTTCACTACATCTCACTTCACAATCTTCACTACATCTCACTTCACAATCTTCACTACATCTCACTACACAATCTTCACTACATCTCACTTCACAACCTTCACTACATCTCACTTCACAATCTTCACTACATCTCACTTCACATCTTCACTACATCTCACTTCACAATCTTCACCATATCTCACTTCACAATTTTCACCACATCTCACTTCACAATCTTCACCAAATCCCACTTCACAATCTTCACCACATCTCACTTCACAATCTTTACCACATCTCACTTCACAATCTTCACTACATCTCACTTCACAATCTTCACTACACCTCACTTCACAATCTTCACTACATCTCACTTCACAATCTTCACTAACACCATCCTTCATCACTACATATAACAACATCCATAATCACTACTTATAACACCATCCATCATCATCACTACATATAACACTATCCATCATCACTACATATAACACGATCCATCATCACTACATATAACACCATCCACCATCACTACATATAGAACCATCCATCACGACATCTAACACCATCCAACATCACGACATATAACACCAACCATCATCACTACATATAATATCATCCATCATCACTACATATAACTCCATCCATCATCACTACATATGACACCATCCAGCATCACTAC
This sequence comes from Homarus americanus, assembly GCF_018991925.1. Taxonomy (NCBI): domain Eukaryota; kingdom Metazoa; phylum Arthropoda; class Malacostraca; order Decapoda; family Nephropidae; genus Homarus; species Homarus americanus. The sequence continues at coordinate 9,457 of NW_024728727.1, read as the reverse complement.
ATATAACACCACCCATCATCACTACATATAACATCATGCATCATCACTACATATAACACCATCCATCATCACTAAATATAAAACCAACCTATCATCACTACATATAATATCATCCATCATCACTACATATAACACCACCCATCATCACTACATATAACATCATCCATCATCACTACATATAACTCTATCCATCATCACTACATATAACACCATCCAGCATCACTACTGTTACGAACCCCTCCACCCAGCACTACGAACCACGCCATCTATTGTCCTGATCTACCTACCCAGCACCACGAAACCTTAGCATGCATCTGGGGGCAGAACCACAGTATGACTAGATCTTAGTTACCCACTCGGGGGTTCTCACCTCACCATCTCCTGGTTGTTCGTCACCTCCTCAAAGTCTTCTTTGTCAGCTCCAATTCGAGGAGAGAGCACTTGGCTGGGAAGTGACCACAGGATCATCTGTCCTCTAAACCTACGTGCAGTGACTACCTACCGTCTTCTACAATACTCAGCCTTACTCGTCAGCCATCTCAGCTCCTCACTTAAGTACTTGTATTTTGTATTACCTCCCCCACGTCCACTTGCTTCAAAATGGTTTATGTTGTATTAATATGTATATACTGTTAATGTTTAGGTTAAGTTGGTTAAGGGTAATTTATAAGCTGAATATTTTGTTAAGGATTTATGGTACTCTATTATACACAACGAAAACTCGCATCCTTTGTCTACCCTTTTATAGTCCGATTGTCTTTGTTTTTGTTTTTTTTGTTACCTGTTGGGATCTGGGTAGACGTATAACTATATTCTAAATCCCCAACTCGTAACAACTACATATAACATCATGCATCATCACTACATATAACACCATCCATCATCACTACATATAAAACCATCCTATCATCACTACATATAACATCATCCATCATCACTACATATAACACCATCCATCACTACATATAGAACCATCCTATCATCACTACATATAACACCATCCAACATCACTATATATAACACCACCCATCATCACTACATATAACATCATCCATCATTACTACATATAACTCTATCCATCATCACTACATATAACACCATCCAGCATCACTACATATAACACCAACCATCATCACTACATATATCATCATGCATCATCACTATATATAACACCATCCATCATCACTACATATATTACCCTCCTATCATCACTACATATAACACCATCCATCATTACTACATATAACGCCATCCTTCATCACTACATATAACACCATCCATCTTCACTACATATTATAACACCATCCATCATCTCTACAAACACCAGTCCTCAACACTATAGTGATAAACAGAGCTTCATTTTGTTGTCAATTTCTTTAAATTCCAACCTTATTAAACCGTAATTCTTTCTGTATGGTCAAATTTTGATTTGACCTCAGTGAGAGAGCTGTTAGTGTCAGTAAATCACAATGGTGTTCCGACGCACTGTAACAAAAGTTTCAAAGGTTGAGGTGAAGCCTTGCCAGGTGAAGGAGAAGGGCCCCTGATCTAACAAACTGCAGACCACAAAGCACACTAAACCTCAAAACAACAAGAAGAAGGAAACTACCACTTTCTGCCATGTACAAAAGGACCAGTACCTGCCATGGGGAGACTACATCTTCACTGGGAAAAAGACAAAGAACAACAAGAAGCGTTGACCCAACATTTCTGATATTTAAAAATAATAAAAAACATATTAATTGATTTTGTTTGTATTATTTATGCTTTTATTATTTTCAACTGTAAACGTGCTGTTTTGGGAATATATTTTGAGTTACATAATATTTAGGTACAGCAGTTTATTTCACTGTATCTCCTTGTGTGAGTGTGTGGGTAGTGTGTGGATAGTGTGTGGGTACTATGGGTGTGTGGGCATTATGGAGAACTAGTCATGGCTAACTGTGACCCTATATACGGGTTACATCGGCCTTAACGCCCTTGTCTCAGCGCTATCTCATATATCCAAATTTCACATATTTGAAAGTATTAGATAACCAAAATATCTGGAAAATATTTAGTTAAAAATACAAATAACAAAACAAAATCGAAAACAGAAAGAAAAAACAATACCCGTGAAAGTGGAAATAAGGAGGAGGCAGAGCAGACGATACACAGGAAGGCAGTAATCATCATCCCCGTGTGAACCAGCCAGAGAAGAACTCCTTCGCCTCACCGTCCACCCGCGTACGATCAGCTGAGTGAAGTTGCCTCGTGTTGCAGTAAACTTTATCTGTAAAAGGACAATTTACTTTTACTTTTATTGTTTATCTTACTGTTTATAACTGTTTATTTTCTCTTACATAATGTACACTAAGTATGGGAGTGTACAGTAAGTTATACCGGATGGCAACAAATTCACATTCGTCTTGCAAATATTAAAACATTACCCTAACAACAGTATTGTATAACAACACGAGCTAAAGTGATGTGTAAAAAGGTCGGTTGCAAAAAGAAATATTATTCTTTTAAGTCTTTTTCAGTTTGTTCAGTGTTAACAACATTATAGGTCATATTTCATGCAGTATGCATATACAATGTTTGCTGACGGTTTAATACCTTTCTGTTTACTGATGATGTAAAACCCTCGTTAAAATACTTTAGAGTCGTTTACAAAATATTTGGTGCGTTTTCCGGAGCATTGTATGTTTTTACAGCATGCGAGGCGGCAGGTATGTGGAGTTTTAAGAGCACTTCACGCTATAGCTCAGTTGGCCACGGATTAGCGAATTACGAACTGAAAATGTTTGGATCGTCATCTGTTTCGTGTAAGCTGTGTCGGACATTTTGTGCTACATTAAAGTCCAGCGATCTGTGGCAGCTGTCGGGCTCCTGCCTGACCACCCTTTGCCTAAGAAGAGCGATTGTCTGAAGGTGTTCGAGTAGTTACTCAATTGTGAAAAAGTGATAGTGAGTCCCATAGACATGGCTGCCAGTTAGGGACAGTGTGGATACGGCACACTACATAGCATGTCTTTGGAAAGTAAAGGAGGCCGTGTAGCCAAGACTGCACTCAACCGCCTTCACTTCCCCAATTACAGCTAGGTGGACTGAGAGCGCCTCGGGATTATCATATCTATAATGCCAGACGGTAACACCATCCCCTTGACACCTCGGAGACTATACAGTACTGTGTTCGGGGCGTGTTTGTGGGTCTCTACTGCCGCCTCCCTATCGTTGAGTTGCTCCCCACTTACCGTAACCAGTCGAGGTCACTGTGGGAGGCCATGTACGGTACAGTACAGTACAGAGTCACGCCCCCCTCAACAACGTCCGCACCTCGCCTGCTGAATACAGTATTTGCAAATGTGACCATAAACCCCAACAATTGTAGCAAATTACAAGTCCCGGGATTTGCCCCTGGTATTAACACAGTGACAAGCGTCCCATTCCTGGTAAGTAGCAGGTGGCCGGAGGTAGTGCAATCCTCTCCCAGACTACACGGAGATGAGAGAGAGCTGGCTGACCATCATGGTAAGGACGCGTCACTATTTGGACCCCAGGGAGGCCATTATCGTAAGTTAAGTGAAAGGCATTTGGAATACTGGACGACTAGACGCTATATGAATTTCTTTACCCTAGTTTTCCCACCGATAATAATGAGTACAAGGGAGGTAGTCTCATCGGCGTTCATCAACACCATAGCCGTCTCAGTTACCTATTGCTCGTACAAGGTTTTTGAATGAAATAGTTTTACTAATATCAGGAACTTTCAAACTACTACAGGAAATAATATATATATATATATATATATATATATATATATATATATATATATATATATATATATATATATATATATATATATATAAATATATATATATGCAAATAAATCACTGTAGGTGCGCGTGATCCAGGTATATGCTGATAACCACAAGGAAAAAGAAAACACGAAGTTCCCAAGCGCTTTCGTGTAATTTACATCTTCAGGGGTGAGTACAGACTGTAGGAATTAAAATCAATAAACCTTAGTGATGGTCAGTTCAAAACTGATAATATGTTACATAAATTTATTTGTCAGTGGCCCAAGGTTAAAAATGCTTTGAAAACCTTTGATCTAGATGTATGATAGTTATTTTGTGGGTCCCTTATTTTTGACCTGACCTGACTAGTCACGTCACCCCCTTCTCTTAAGCTCCTCTACGTGTGTGTTGGTGTGGGGATTAGTGGATGACATCATTATGACCTGACCTCATGTTTTTAAGGTCACCCTGTATATTTAAGCCTCTCTCTGTCCATGTAATCCAGTTGCCTCTGAAGATGTCTTGAATAAAGACGAAAGCTAAGGTGCTCCGTTGTTTCCATTTTCCCGTGTGATTTTATCAAGATTTATCTTATCCATGTTTTCAGATATATATATATATATATATATATATATATATATATATATATATATATATATATATATATATATATATATATATATATATATATATATATATATATATATATATATATATATATATATATATATATAAGAAAATAAGGAGTCTGTAATAGGCCGGTTGGCCTGTGCATGGCAGCTCCTGTCGAGAGTTACTACCGCTCTCTATCATCCATGAATCTATCTAGCCTCCTTTTGAAACTTTCCAGAGTTCCCGCACTTACTACAAAGTTGCTAAGCTTGTTCCACTCGTCCACCACCCTATTTGTGAACCAGTTCCTTCCTATCTCCCTCCTAAACCTAAACTTATCTAACTTGAATCCGTTGCTCCGAGTCCTATCCTGCTCGGATATTATAAGAACTTTATCTATATCCCCTTTATATATATCTTCGCTAGTTTATACAATGGTGAACTATGTTAATATGCCCTTCATTGTGAACCAATAAGCATTATTAAATTTAATTAATTTCAAAGTAATTATTGTAGGTGTTACATTCAATGTCACTCGGTGGTGGTGATGTGTGGCCGTGGTGTTGTTATGATCAATACTTTGGGGAGAATGACAGACTTCGTCACACACACTACGTGTAAACTACTTGTGAATCTGTGTTATGATTTTGTCCTCTAAAACCTGGTATTGATCACGGCTATTGACTTCATCCTTGTTTCACTTTAATTGTTTTGGTTCATACAATAAATCCATTAAGAGCGGCTGTTGGTTTCATTAATTAGAGAAGGTCAGGTTATCTCACCTGGCGGGGAATTCCTTCATCTGTTCTCTATAAATTGATGAAAGTCATTTATCACTCCTAATTTCCCCAGAGACCAACAACCTGCAGAAAAGGAATATAATTATAGCTTTTATTTTTTATATTTTTCACCCGTGAGAATTAGTGCTACTGATCTGGTGATACCCTGAGGCTAGAGTGTTGACGTCGGTGTTTATAAACGAATCATACTTGACCTTTCCCACCAATTATTATATACTAATAAGTATAATGTTCAAACATTTCCAATCCATAAGTTGTCGCTTTTTTTTTAATCTAAATACGGAAAAAGAGTGTACTTAAAATATATTGTTTTAATTTGAGCTGTCTCCCCCACACACACACATACACCAGGTATCATCATCATACAGAAACAAAATATGTATATAACTCGGTATGACAACTGCTTAATCTCGGGTTGAGAAAACGTTAACTGTGATTGTTATTGGAAATTCGATTGTAAACTGAACCTTCTGTTTCTTATGCGAGTCTTGGTGGAAATGTTGCCTCTCTCTCTCTCTCTAGTATAACAGTAGTATATAGCCAGGCACTAAGGCTCCCGTGTTTGTTGTGTTAAAAAAATTAAACGGTTGCAGTGACTTGTGACCCTCATAGCCTCTCCTGAACAACAATAAACGTTCTCCTTTTACTACAACACAACTACAGTTATTGTAGACATTTGAGGATAAATATATACACTATCAATTTCAGTTTCCTTTAGGATGATTTATATTTAGTTACATATATTAGTAAATTAAAGCATTTATATAAAGGCAATATATTTGATCTTTTAAAATAGTAAAGCTCAAAGTATATTGACGATAAATTGATCTTCTTTTGTGATAATTCAACTCCCAGTATTTATATAACTAATCCAATCTTCCTATAATTTTATTTTAGCCACACATATATATATATATATATATATATATATATATATATATATATATATATATATATATATATATATATATATATATATAAACCAATATCTACAAACAACTATAAGATGCTCTTAGATAATTCTTTTTAGTCTCACATTTCAGTAAACTCATAAACAGTAAACTGAGAATCTTTAAACACACTCCCGCTGCACTATTTCTCGGCCACACGTAAACAAAGCAGTCCGTATTATAGAGAATTGGACACTATGTTACATAAAGTGTTTCTCCTTGGTGGTGAGGTGTATCTTCAACACTCTCAGATGGCTTAGATTTTTCTCAGTGATGCCCTTGAAAGGAGGAGAAACTACCGTGAGTTAAGTTCAAGTGTGAGGGACCAGCGCTGTGGTGGTGTGGAAGCTAGGATGGTCAGTGTTATGGGGTGGTGTGGTACCTAAAATGGTCAACGTTATTGTGGTGTGGTAGCTAGGATGGTCAGCATTGTGGTGGTGTGGTGGAGGAGGTAGCTCTCTCTCTCTCGCTCTCTCTCAAAAGCAATATCAAGCGAGTTAACCATAATTCTTCAGTACCTCCGATGTGTCCCAGATTCCCCCGATAACTTATGTAAAGCTCACAGCATAATCTTACAAAGTGATGGTTTTTCTTACCAATATAATTCACGACTAACCAAAAGCAAATTTGGATATCTGGAAAGAGAGAGAAAGAGGGAGAGAGAAAGAGAGAAAGGAAGGAGATTAGGTAAAGCTCAAGGGAATTTGTCTGCAGTTCGATGGTTCTTCTCATATTTCTGGAGAGAGAGAGAGAGAGAGGTGTTTGGTAATAACAGTAAATGACCTATCAACTTTTACGACCCACGACCATAATACGACCCACAACCCACGACCATAACCCACGTCATAAAGGTATAGATTAAGACTGGAGACTAAGAGGACAATGTACAGATGAACTTATTGATATAAGTGAAGAGCTACGTCAAGGTGTGTGTGTGTGTGTCATCATCATCATCATCATCATCGTTATTATTATTATTATTATTATTATTATTATGATTATTATTGTTGTTGTTGTAGTTACTATTATTGTCATTACCATTATCATTATTATTATTATCATTATTGTTATTATAATTATCATTAGTAGCAGTATTATACCATACCCGTTATAATAAATGTTAACTGTATTAGATGTAAAAAAAATAATAATATGAACATTGTTAAACTCTATTTGCAGATTAGTTAATAATAATAAAGTAAACTCATTTTGGTGGTGTCAGCTGCACATTTTCATTATATAAGAGCACCAGTCATATGGTTATGGTTCTTGCATCTTAAATATCAACATTAAACAACACATTTTTTCCGAAAATATCACTGTGGTGGCGTGCCTTTATGACTAACACCGGGATACTGTTGTAATGAAAGTGTGGCAGGTGTTGTGTAGTGGTGGTGTTGAGTGGTAGTAGTGGTGGTGGTGGTGGCGGTGTGTGGTGGTGGTGGTGGTGGTGGTGTGTGGTAATAGGTGCTGAGTTAGGTATGGTGGTGGTGGTGGTGAGATAGGTGTTGTGTGGTGGGATGATCCTCACTTGTAATCTTCCTCCACCAACAACTCACAACTCTCACTACCTGTTCTCGTGAGTTTTATCTCCGAACTATTGTAGTACTGTCTGCTACGATTTAGCTCAACTATAACTTCAGCCGATCAGAGCGCGACCTACATCCGGCAAATTGAAAATGTGAAACTTTCATGGACAACTTTAAAAACATTTAATTGATCCAGTAAATCGATAAAAAGTTATGTCACAAATATAAATATAAAATATGGCCAGGCGGTCATAAGCTCTCAGGCCGGGATGGTGAGGTACAGTCAGCCACAAGTCCGGTAACCTGCTTCAATATTCTCAGCCCCAAACCGACTCTGGCTAGGAGGAGCCTTGATGGTGTTCACAGATGGCGCTCCTGTGTACACAAGTCTAACATGAAGAAAAAAAAATGACGCCATGGGCAAGTGTAATGCAATAACGGTACGAATAAGAAAACAAAAATGCATACAAATAAATGATATAAATATTTCAACAGTGAACAGCATACAAATATAGGTAAAGAACTTGTCATTCATATTACTGCTGTGATGTGACAAGAGCAGCATCACGAGAAGCTCTTTAATGTTCACTACTGAGGCAAACGTCGCCATTATATGAAGCTTAATAATAATGCGGGTTTATTCATTAATACTCAAAATACCAAAGGCATTATTATTTTGTGATATATCAATATTAATGGAATATTACTGAGTGTATGAGCCAATGAGCTGCAAGAGGGGCGGGGCTTAAACCGTTAACTAAAAAAAAACAAAAATTACTATATTTATTCTTTAGTACAATTATTTCGCCTCAGTATGTACTTTTATTAACCATATTCATTTCGGTAAATGTTAAGGAGACATTAACCATTAACATTTATTAACTGATTTACACGATTATTTCATCAGATTCATCGGTTTAGTGAATATTAATCATGTTTACGAGCGACCATACGAGGAAACCCAACCCAACCAATCTTAGTGTGTGACGACCACCAATAAGTACTGTTATACTTGTGAAAGATGCGTGATTATTGGATACTAAAGCCACAGAAGTTTCCTAACTCGACCAATCTTAACCCACACGAAGAGCTTTGAAGATGGAACTTGAGGGGTAAAAAAACTAACCTAACCAATATTAACCTTTTGTTGGCCACACGATTATCGCTACACCTTTAACTTTGTTTTTTTTACAAGTTGCTCATAATATCCCACAGTACTTTTGGGTCCAGTTCTAGGTATATCTCGTCATTTTCTAACAACTTTTCTTAGTAACGTTTCCGTCACAAATGATTCGTTTTCGAGGTTAGGTTAGTTTAGGTTTGGCTGTTCTTTACTTGTTAAAAGCGGAAAATCTGTGTGAACTTTGGTTATAAATATCGCACATAACTCGCTTTTGCTCCCCCCCCCCCAAAAAAAAATTACTCGGGTCCCCCAAGAGTCACTCAAAAACGAGTCATTTGCGATAGATATGAAGATCAGAATCGTTCAAAACACATCATAAACCACCGGGAAAACATACCCGTTAAGTTTCATGTCCAAAACCATTATGGGCATCTTGTGAAAAAATGACCCTATCATTTAATATTAACCCAAACATTCAGACCAGATTATTGTTATAAGTCCTCCTACCTCACCTCACACCTCCTGGTACCTCACCTCACACCTCCTGCTACCTCACCTCACACCTCCTCCTCCTGCTATCTCACCTCACACCTCTGCCTCCTGCTACCTCACCTCGCACCTCCTCCTCCTGCTACCTCACCTCACACCACCTCCTCCTCCT
>NW_024728726.1:0-8697 GCF_018991925.1 Homarus americanus | reverse complement strand
CCAACTATTGGTTTCTCAGGTATTTGGTTGGTGCTGTTACGTTCTAATGGATGTACTTAATTACTGAAATTAATCCCACCAAATTTCATGTCTGAGTGATAATCATATTTGGGTGGAAAAACGCACAAGGGGGGACCCTTACGCGTTTTTTCCAGGGTCGAGACAAAACTTGATATATGCGATTTTGTCCAAAATCACAGTATAGGTACTCCTGAGCATGCCGAGTCCGGTCCAATCATCGACAGTTTGATTGCGGAATAATTAGTGGTCGTAATGATGCTTGGAATATTTTAATGAAATTTTTCACAATGCTTATTTCAGTACTCTCCAACTATTGGTTTCTCAGGTATTTGGTTGGTGCTGTTATGTTCTAATGGGTGTACTTAATTACTGAAATTAATCCCACCCAATTTCATGTCTGAGAGAAAATCATATTTGGGTGGAAAAACGCATAAGGGGGGACCCTTACGTGTTTTTTCCAGGGTCGAGAGAAAACGCGATATATGCGATTTTGTTCCAAATCACAGTATAGGTACTCCTGAGCATGACGAGTCCGGTCCTATCATCGACAGTTCGATTGCGGAATAATTAGTGGTCGTAATGATGCTTGGAATATTTTAATGAAATTTTTCACAATGCTTATTTCAGTACTCTCCAACTATTGGTTTCTCAGGCATTTGGTTGGTGCTGTTATGTTCTAATGGATGTACTTAATTACTGAAATTAATCCCACCAAATTTCATGTCTGAGAGAAAATCATATTTGGGTGGAAAAACGCATAAGGGGGGACCCTTACGCGTTTTTTCCAGGGTCGAGACAAAACTTGATATATGCGATTTTGTTCAAAATCACAGTATAGGTACTCCTGAGCATGCCGAGTCCGGTCCAATCATCGACAGTTTGATTGCGGAATAATTAGTGGTCGTAATGATGCTGGGAATATTTTAATGAAATTTTTCAGCAATGCTTATTTCAGTACTTCCAACTAGTTCATTTCAGGTATTTGGTTGGTGCTGTTATTGCCTCTAATGGATGTACTTAATTACTGAAATTAATCCCACCAAATTTCAAGGTCTACAGTGATAATCATGAGTTTATGTGGAAAAACTATATGTATCCCCACGCTTTTTTTCCAGGGTCGACAAAACTCGACATATGCGATTTTGTCTAAAATACAGTATAGGCAATTCTGAGCATGTCGTAGTCCGTCCTATCATCGACAGTTCGATTAAGTGAATAATTCGTATTCTAATGATGCTTGGAATATTTTAATGAAATTTTTCACAATGCTTATTTCAGTACTCTCCAACTATTGGTTTCTCAGGTATTTGGTTGGTGCTGTTACGTTCTAATGGATGTAATTAATTACTGAAATTAATCCCACCAAATTTCATGTCTGAGTGATAATCATATTTGGGTGGAAAAACGCATAAGGGGGGACCCTTACGCGTTTTTTCCAGGGTCGAGACAAAACTCGATATATGCGATTTTGTTCCAAATCACAGTATAGGTACTCCTGAGCATGCCGAGTCCAGTCCTATCATCGACAGTTCGATTGCGGAATAATTAGTGGTCGTAATGATGCTTGGAATATTTCAATGAAATTTTCCCAATGCTTATTTCAGTACTCTCCAATTATTGGTTTCTCAGGTATTTGGTTGGTGCTGTTATGTTCTAATGGATGTACTTAATTACTGAAATTAATCCCACCAAATTTCATGTCTGAGAGAAAATCATATTTGGGGTGGAAAAACGATAAGGGGACCTCACGCTGCTTTTTCCAGGTCGAGACAAATTTCCGATATATGCGATTTTGTTCAAAATCACAGTACAGTGACCCTCGGTTAACGAACTCAATCCGTTCCAGAAGGTCGTTCGTTAACCGAAAAGTTCGTTAACCGAAACCATTGTTTCAATGGGTTTTTGGGTAATTGGTTCCAGCTCACCAAAAATTTCCTAAATTCAACAAAAATGGTAGAAAAGTTCACTTACTTTGAGGTGTGTATGTAGAAGGCTCCTGGATGATGATGATGATGATGATGGGAATTACAATGGGGGTGGAGGAGAAGGAAGAAGAGAAGGCATTGGGGTGGAAGAGAAGTCACCCCATGGCACCATTTCACCCATAAAATTTTAGTTCTCTTGGTGTATTTCAAGATTATTTTCTTTAAATCAACACTACACTGCATTATATATTGTCAATATGTAAAATATATTTCAAAATGACCAATAATTTGCTTGGAAACACAGAAAAAGCGCTTAGGTTGAAGAGAGTCTCTGGCAAGATGTTACCTCCAGTAAAACAGAGAGAGAGACAACGCCTGTTTGCTGTGGGCAGGCTGATGTCACAGCATTAAACCTGTCACTACTCTTCACTTTATGTTCAATAATTGTTAAAATGGATCAAAAAATTGAATATTAAACTTTTAAAATTATTGGATTAGTATAAACTTCTTGGATATTTACTAAAAATAGTGTTAGGAATTTAAGCCCTAGAACCATTAATGTATTGGCGGACTGATACTAAAGTTGGTTGTCTGCCAGTGCAAGCTTAAAACATGTTGAGGTCGTTCGATAAGAAATTAAGAATCAATTTTTAAGTTCTTAAATCAATTGAAGATCTTATGGAAGGTAGTCGTTAGACCGGAATTTTAACCGTAGGCGCTCGTTAAACGAGGGGTCACAGTATAGGTACTCCTGAGCATGCCGAGTCCGGTCCAATCATCGACAGTTTGATTGCGGAATAATTAGTGGTCGTAATGATGCTTGGAATATTTTAATGAAATTGTTCACAATGCTTATTTCAGTACTCTCCAACTATTGGTTTCTCAGGCATTTGGTTGGTGCTGTTATGTTCTAATGGATGTACTTAATTACTGAAATTAATCCCACCAAATTTCATGTCTGAGAGAAAATCATATTTGGGTGGAAAAACGCATAAGGGGGGACCCTTACGTGTTTTTTCCAGGGTCGAGAGAAAACGCGATATATGCGATTTTGTTCAAAATCACAGTATAGGTACTCCTGAGCATGCCGAGTCCGGTCCTATCATCGACAGTTCCATTGCGGAATAATTTGTGGTCATAATGATGCTTGGAATATTTTAATGAAATTTTTCACAATGCATATTTCAGTACTCTCCAACTATTGGTTTCTCAGGCATTTGGTTGGTGCTGTTACGTTCTAATGGATGTACTTAATTACTGAAATTAATCCCACCAAATTTCATGTCTGAGTGATAATCATATTTGGGTGGAAAAACGTATAAGGGGGGACCCTTACGCGTTTTTTCCAGGGTCGAGACAAAACTCGATATATGCGATTTTGTTCCAAATCACAGTATAGGTACTCCTGAGCATGCCGAGTCCGGTCCTATCATCGACAGTTCGATTGCGGAATAATTAGTGGTCGTAATGATGCTTGGAATATTTTAATGAAATTTTTCCCAATGCTTATTTCAGTACTCTCCAATTATTGGTTTCTCAGGCATTTGGTTGGTGCTGTTATGTTCTAATGGATGTACTTAATTACTGAAATTAATCCCACCAAATTTCATGTCTGAGAGAAAATCATATTTGGGTGGAAAAACGCATAAGTGGGGACCCTTACGTGTTTTTTCCAGGGTCGAGAGAAAACGCGATATATGCGATTTTGTTCAAAATCACAGTATAGGTACTCCTGAGCATGCTGAGTCCGGTCCTATCATCGACAGTTCGATTATGAACAATTAGTGGTCGAATGATGCTTGGAATATTTTAATGAAATTTTTTCACAATGCTTTACTCTAGTACTTCCAACTATTGCCTCAGGTATTTTGGTTGGTGCTGTTATGTTCTAATGATGTACTTAATTACTGAAATTAATCCCCACCAAATTTCATGTCTGAGAGAAAATCATGAGTTTAGTGGAAAACGAAGGGGGACCCACGTTTTTCCAGGGTCGACACAAAACTCGAGTATATACGATTTTTGTCTAAAATCACAGTATAGGTACTCCTGAGCATGCCGAGTCCGGGTCCTATCATCGGCTAGTTCGATTATGAATAATTAGTGGTCGAATGATGCTTGGAATATTTTAATGAAATTTTCACAATGTTTATTTCAGTACTCTCCAACTATTGGTTTCTCAGGTATTTGGTTGGTGCTGTTATGTTCTAATGGATGTACTTAATTACTGAAATTAATCCCACCAAATTTCATGTCTGAGTGATAATCATATTTGGGTGGAAAAACGCATAAGCGGGGACCCTTACGCGTTTTTTCCAGGGTCGACACAAAACTCGATATATGCGATTTTGTTCAAAATCACAGTATAGGTACTCCTGAGCATGCCGAGTCCGGTCCTATCATCGACAGTTCGATTGCGGAATAATTAGTGGTCATAATGATGCTTGGAATATTTTAATGAAATTTTTCACAATGCTTATTTCAGTACTCTCCAACTATTGGTTTTTCAGGCATTTGGTTGGTGCTGTTATGTTCTAATGGATGTACTTAATTACTGAAATTAATCCCACCAAATTTCATGTCTGAGAGAAAATCATATTTGGGTGGAAAAACGCATAAGGGGGGACCCTTACGCGTTTTTTCCAGGGTCGACACAAAACTCGATATATGCGATTTTGTTCAAAATCACAGTATAGGTACTCCTGAGCATGCCGAGTCCGGTCCTATCATCGACAGTTCGATTGTGGAATAATTAGTGGTCGTAATGATGCTTGGAATATTTTAATGAAATTTTTCACAATGCTTATTTCAGTACTCTCCAATTATTGGTTTCTCAGGCATTTGGTTGGTGCTGTTATGTTCTAATGGATGTACTTAATTACTGAAATTAATCCCACCAAATTTCATGTCTGAGTGATAATCATATTTGGGTGGAAAAACGCATAAGGGGGGACCCTTACGCGTTTTTTCCAGGGTCGACACAAAACTCGATATATGCGATTTTGTTCAAAATCACAGTATAGGTACTCCAGAGCATGCCGAGTCCGGTCCTATCATCGACAGTTCGATTGCGGAATAATTAGTGGTCGTAATGATGCTTGGAATATTTTAATGAAATTTTTCACAATGCTTATTTCAGTACTCTCCAACTATTGGTTTCTCAGGCATTTGGTTGGTGCTGTTATGTTCTAATGGATATACTTAATTACTGAAATTAATCCCACCAAATTTCATGTCTGAGAGAAAATCATATTTGGGTGGAAAAACGCATAAGGGGGGACCCTTACGCGTTTTTTCCAGGGTCGAGACAAAACTCGATATATGCGATTTTGTTCAAAATCACAGTATAGGTACTCCAGAGCATGCCGAGTCCGGTCCTATCATCGACAGTTCGATTGCGGAATAATTAGTGGTCGTAATGATGCTTGGAATATTTTAATGAAATTTTTCACAATGCTTATTTCAGTACTCTCCAACTATTGGTTTCTCAGGCATTTGGTTGGTGCTCTTATGTTCTAATGGATGTACTTAATTACTGAAATTAATCCCACCAAATTTCATGTCTGAGAGAAAATCATATTTGGGTGGAAAAATGCATAAGGGGGGACCCTTACGCGTTTTTTCCAGGGTCGAGAGAAAACGCGATATATGCGATTTTGTTTAAAATCACAGTATAGGTACTCCTGAGCATGCCGAGTCCGGTCCTATCATCGACAGTTCCATTGCGGAATAATTTGTGGTCATAATGATGCTTGGAATATTTTAATGAAATTTTTCAAAATGCTTATTTCAGTACTCTCCAACTATTGGTTTCTCAGGCATTTGGTTGGTGCTGTTACTTTCTAATGGATGTACTTAATTACTTAAATTAATCCCACCAAATTTCATGTCTGAGTGATAATTGAGAGTTTGTGAAAACGACATGGGGGACCCCATTGCTTTTCCAGGGTCGCAGACAAAATTTCCCGACATATGCGATTTTGTTCCAAATCACAGTATAGGTACTCCTGAGCATGCCGAGCCCGGTCCTATCATCGACAGGTCGATTGCGGAATAATTAGTGGTCGTAATGATGCTTGGAATATTTTAATGAAATTTTTCACAATGCTTATTTCAGTACTCTCCAACTATTGGTTTCTCAGGCATTTGGTTGGTGCTCTTATGTTCTAATGGATGTACTTAATTACTTAAATTAATCCCACCAAATTTCATGTCTGAGAGAAAATCATATTTGGGTGGAACAACGCATAAGGGGGGGACCCTTGCGCGTTTTTTCCAGGGTCGAGAGAAAACGCGATATATGCGATTTTGTTCAAAATCACAGTATAGGTACTCCTGAGCATGCCGAGTCCGGTCCTATCATCGACAGTTCGATTGCGGAATAATTAGTGGTCGTAATGATGCTTGGAATATTTTAATGGAATTTTTCACAATGCTTATTTCAGTACTCTCCAACTATTGGTTTCTCACGCATTTGGTTGGTGCTGTTATGTTCTAATGGATGTACTTAATTAATGAAATTAATCCCACCAAATTTCATGTCCGAGAGAAAATCATATTTGGGTGGAAAAACGCATAAGGGGGGACCCTTACGCGTTTTTTCCAGGGTCGAGAGAAAACGCGATATATGCGATTTTGTTCAAAATCACAGTATAGGTACTCCTGAGCATGCCGAGTCCGGTCCTATCATCGACAGTTCGATTGCGGAATAATTAGTGGTCGTAATGATGCTTGGAATATTTTAATGAAATTTTTCACAATGCTTATTTCAGTACTCTCCAACTATTGGTTTCTCAGGTATTTGGTTGGTGCTGTTACGTTCTAATGGATGTACTTAATTACTGAAATTAATCCCACCAAATTTCATGTCTGAGGAATAATCATATTTGGGTGGAAAAACGCATAAGGGGGGACCCTTACGCGTTTTTTCCAGG
The DNA here is from genome assembly GCF_018991925.1 of Homarus americanus. Classification (NCBI taxonomy): domain Eukaryota; kingdom Metazoa; phylum Arthropoda; class Malacostraca; order Decapoda; family Nephropidae; genus Homarus; species Homarus americanus. Next base: position 1,817 of record NW_024728726.1, on the reverse strand, counting down.
GTCGAGACAAAACTCGATATATGCGATTTTGTTCCAAATCACAGTATAGGTACTCCTGAGCATGCCGAGCCCGGTCCTATCATCGACAGGTCGATTGCGGAATAATTAGTGGTCGTAATGATGCTTGGAATATTTTAATGAAATTTTTCACAATGCTTATTTCAGTACTCTCCAACTATTGGTTTCTCAGGCATTTGGTTGGTGCTGTTACGTTCTAATGGATGTACTTAATTACTGAAATTAATCCCACCAAATTTCATGTCTGAGAGAAAATCATATTTGGGTGGAAAACGATATAGACCCTTTACGCTGGGTTTCCAGGTCGAGAGAAAACGAAGGATATGCAAGTATTTTGGTTCTGAAATCACAGTATAGTACTCCTGGAGCATGCCGAGTCCGGGTCCTCTATCATCGACAGTCTGACAAGGAATAATTAGTGGTCGTAATGATGCTTGGAATATTTTAATGGAATTTTTACCAATGCTTATTTCCCAGTACTCTCCAACTATTGGTTTCTCAGGCATTGGTTGGTGCTGTTATGTTCTAATGGATGTACTTAATTACCGGGAAATTAACTTCACCAAATTTCATGTCTGAGAGAAAATCATATTTGGGTGAAAACGCAGGGCGGGGACCCCGCCGCTTTTTTCCAGGGTCGAGGAGAAAATCGATATATGCGATTTTGTTCAAAATCACAGTATAGGTACTCCTGAGCATGCCGAGTCCGGTCCTATCATCGACAGTTCCATTGCGGAATAATTTGCGGTCATAATGATGCTTGGAATATTTTAATGAAATTTTTCACAATGCTTATTTCAGTACTCTCCAACTATTGGTTTCTCAGGCATTTGGTTGGTGCTGTTACGTTCTAATGGATGTACTTAATTACTGAAATTAATCCCACCAAATTTCATGTCTGAGTGATAATCATATTTGGGTGGAAAACGCATAAGGGGGGACCCTTACGCGTTTTTTCCAGGGTCGACACAAAACTCGATATATGCGATTTTGTTCAAAATCACAGTATAGGTACTCCTGAGCATGCCGAGTCCGGTCCTATCATCGACAGTTCGATTGCGGAATAATTAGTGGTCGTAATGATGCTTGGAATATTTTAATGAAATTTTTCACAATGCTTATTTCAGTACTCTCCAACTATTGGTTTCTCAGGCATTTGGTTGGTGCTGTTATGTTCTAATGGATGTACTTAATTACTGAAATTAATCCCACCAAATTTCATGTCTGAGTGATAATCATATTTGGGTGGAAAACGCATAAGGGGGGACCCTTACGCGTTTTTTCCAGGGTCGAGAGAAAACGCGATATATGCGATTTTGTTCAAAATCACAGTATAGGTACTCCTGAGCATGCTGAGTCCGGTCCTATCAGCGACAGTTCGATTGCGGAATAATTAGTGGTCGTAATGATGTTTGGAATATTTTAATGAAATTTTTCACAATGCTTATTTCAGTACTCTCTAATTATTGGTTTCTCAGGCATTTGGTTGGTGCTGTTATGTTCTAATGGATGTACTTAATTACTGAAATTAATACCACCAAATTTCATGTCTGAGTGATAATCATATTTGGGTGGAAAAACGTATAAGGGGGGACCCTTACGCGTTTTTTCCAGGGTCGAGACAAAACTCGATATATGCGATTTTGTTCCAAATCACAGTATAGGTACTCCTGAGCATGCCGAGCCCGGTCCTATCATCGACAGGTCGATTGCGGAATAATTAGTGGTCGTAATGATGCTTGGAATATTTTAATGAAATTTTTCACAATGCTTATTTCAGTACTCTCCAACTGTTGGTT
>NW_024728725.1:1057500-1077901 GCF_018991925.1 Homarus americanus | reverse complement strand
ACTAAAGTTAGGTTGTTAGAGTAATGTTGTGCTAGGTGGTTAGATAAAGTTATACGTCGTTGTTTTATTATTTTGTTGATTCTCTCCCTTCCACCTGTTTCTCCTCTACTCCGTGTCATCGTCGTTCTATTTTTGTCACTCACACCTTTATTGCCCGGCCTTTGAAGAATGACATAGAACAAAAAATAGCGAAAACTGCAGCAGTTGTGTTCGTGTACCGCTGTTTTCTCTCTCTCTCGCCTGGAGGGTGATTCATATAGAAAGCGAGAATCTCTTTCCTTTCTGTCTATCTGTCTCTATATGTCTGTTTGTGCTTTGTCTCCTTTCTGATTCATGTTTCCTTCATTCTACCATCTCCATTTCTTTCTTCGTTTTCTGTTATCCACCGTGTCCATTTTCACTAGTTTCCACAACATTTAATATCACCATGACTTTTATTCTTTAATTCTGTAGAGCTGTAGCGGCCGAGTGGATACAGAACTGGCTTCCTGTACGTCACACACACACACACACACACACACACACACACACACACACACACATTCTCCCCTCAAACATTTCAAGAGTCTAGAAGAGGCGATGAGAGACTCCTTCAACTGGCCCTCTTGAGTGGCCTTAGAGTCACCAAGTGCCACTAAACACCCTCACCTCACCCCCACCTCACCTCACCTGTTCCCTGCAACCCCTTCCTCCCTTCCTCCACACCACTCGGCCTCAGGTGAGAGGGATTATTAAATTGTTACGGTCACAGCACAGGTGATACGCCATCTTTGTTTTTGAGCGTGTATGGTTGAGAGAGAGAGAGAGAGAGAGAGAGAGAGAGAGAGAGAGAGAGAGAGAGAGAGAGAGAGAGGAGCTTTCTCTTACGTCCAGCCTGAGAGGGAATCGAACCAAGATCGCAAGAGTGAAATCCAAGAGTAGTAAGTCGAAGTGGGTAATGGTGAGTAAGGGGTGGGTGATGGTGAGTAAGGGGTGGGTGATGATGGTGAGGTAGAGGGTGGGATGGAGTAAGGGTGTGAGTAATGGTGAGTAAGGGTGGGTGATGGTGAGTAAGAGGGGTGATGGTGAGTAAGGGGTGGGTGGTGAGTAAGGGTGAGGATGGTGAGCAGGGGTGGGTGATGGTGAGTAAGGGTGGGTGATGGTGAGTAAGGGGTGGGTGATGGTGAGTAGAGGGTGGGTGATGGTGAGTAAGGGGTGGGTGATGGTGAGTAAGAGGTGGGTGATGGTGAGTCATGAGTGGGTGATGGTGAGTAAGGGGTGAGTGATGGTGAGTAAAGGGTGGGTGATGGCTGTTGTCGTTCTCTAGTGGGAATCTTTATAGGAGTTCTTACTGGAATCGTTTTACCAGATCCCCCCGAACAAGGTGTACAGCTGCTGGTTGATGGGTCTTAACTGGTCTCTGTGTATGACTGTGGTTCTGTTAAGGGGATGACTTTAACCTGTGACGAATCTCGGGGCTGAGTAGGTCGTGTCTGGGGAGATGAGTTGTGGTGGCGGGGGTGATGGTGGTGGTAGGGGTGGTGGTGGTGGTAGGGGTGGTGGTGGTAGGGGTGGTGGTGGTGGGGTGGTGGTGGTGGCATGGGTGGTAGCAGGGGTGGTTGTGGTGGTGACATGGATGGTGGCGGGTGGCAGGGGTGGCGGTGGTGGCAGGGTGGCGGTGGTAGGGGTGGTGGTGGTGGTGGGTGGCGTGGTGGCAGGGGTGGTGGTGGTGACATGGGCAGCAGGGTGGTGGCAGTGAGTGGTGGTGGCAGGGGTGGTGGTGGCAGGGGTGGTGGCAGGGGTGGTGGTAGCTGGTGGTTGGGTCAGGGGTGGTGGTAGCTGGGTTTCAACATGTTTATGTTTTAGTATAGTTCGCCTCCTCCCCCAGACTTGTTACATGGCGGGAGTTTTCCCCAAGCTGCTATATCCCGGGGCATCATCAACCCGCTGCCCCGCCCCGCCCCGCACATAAAGGCTAAATTTGCCCCATCATGCCTTGTTAGCCGCTCCCTATTGCCAGGTGGGATAAGGTCAATTTTAGTTTTCCGCGCCGTTAACTCGATTGGCTCTCCCGCGCTAAAAATTTCATGGGTGTTCGTTTTGACTTTGAGAGGATTATCACGGGTTAGTATTTTATGAATTAATGTCCCAATGAATAGATAATGAGCCCTTTCCTCCGCTGTTGCGTTCTTTACACAGCTTTTTTCCCGCTGTGTTTTGCCCTCACCCTCTGTCGCTGTTGAGGCCGCTAACCTCGCTCACCTCCCACGATGAACAGTGAGTTACGACAATCGAGCGAAGACTTATGAAAGGTGGGGGGAACGGAGAGGATGGGGGTGGGGGGGAGGGGGAATTTTCCTCCTCCCTAGCGGGTTGCGCGGCGCGGCATCTAATTTGTTTATGTGTTTCCCGCGCTGGCGTGAGGCGCACATACACAGACACACACTTACACGCACACACACACACACATACATACATACATACATACATACCAACACACATACACACACACGCAGCACTGGGATACATTTTAAGGTGGGTGTGTAAGTTAACAAATACACTGTACATGTCACAGCCGCCAGATAACAACGCTCGCTGCGGTTCATTTGTTATTATTGTGCAAGATTCCCAGGCCGGGTGATGTCCTCTGGAAATTGCCTTGTTGATTCACTCTCACTCTCTCTCTAAAAAAAAAAAATGAGCTTTAGAATTTCAGTCATGGTTTTTATATATATTAATGTTTGTTTGTTTTGTGGTGGGCGGTGGTGTTAAGTAATTTGCTAATTAGTATTTCGTTTTGTGTGTTGAGAGTTTCATCTAAATTACGCTACGCTTTATGTTTAAATTTATATCTGCAAGTGTAAAATAGCTGTGAGATGACTCGTGTTGCTTACTTGAATAATTAATTTGTTTACTTACAGAGAGAGAGAGAGAGAGAGAGAGGGGGAGAGAGAGAGAGAGAGAGAGAGAGAGAGAGAGAGAGAGAGAGAGAGAGAGAGAGAGAGAGAGAGAGAGAGAGAGAGAGAGAGAGAGAGAGAGAGAGAGAGAGAGAGAGAGAGAGAGAGAGAGAGCATACCACTACCCATACTAACTACCCACATATACAGGGTGAAAAAAAATAACACACTCTAATCATTACAATAACAAGGGACATTAATTATTACATTCGGCATCAGAGGGCAAGACAAACAATGGTTAATTTACTTCCACAAAGGTCAAGTATTCAATTAACTCATAGTGGTCTAACTCACACCATTCCTGAACTAATTAAGTATTGTTCTGATTATTAATTGGCATAGGGGTTTGATGATAAAGTAAAAATAGAAGATTTTTTTTTATTAAGAATCTTTAGATGAAGAGAAGCCAAACGAGAATGACTAGGAAATTTACCATAGTTAGGCCTACGAGGACGACTAGGAAATTTACCATAGTTAGGCCTACCAACTCCTTCCACGTTTTCTCTGAATGCTTCACACTCGCGAGATATTATGTAACCTAAACCGACCGCGAGAATACAAACGTCAACATTAAACCGTGAGTTTTTTTTTGTTGGCTTAGAGAACCTACAAGGAAAATAAAATAAACTTCTATGAAATAAACCCAATGTCTTCCCATTCGCTGTTAATAAATCAGAACTTAATTGTTAGATAACTCGCAAAATATAGATAGGTAGATAGATAGATAGATAGACAGATAGATTCATTCAAGTTTACAATAATTCAACATTTAAACAGGTCAATTATGCTTAGAGACGATGATAAACAGTGAGTGTATTCAACCAAGGACAGTTTAGGTTAGGTTAGGTTAAGGACCACTAGGATTGGAGGCCCTTAGAACTGAGATTCCCTGGAACTGGGGCCCATTGGCATTAGGGCCTGTTAATATTGGGGTCATAATTAGCTTTCATTCCTATTTGTGAGTAGAAATTTGTTGCAATATAAACAGATGTAAAAAAATACTTTGGAACACATAAATACAAAATACTTTCAGATACAGTTACATCTCAGCTGTCAATAATACATGTTACTGAGACGTCTAGAACACTGAATGAAATCTTGCAGTTCACCAACAGCCTGAAATTTCGTCTTTATGGCGTCAAGTGGCTAACAGCTCACCAGTCAACTGTTGTAGTGACTGTGAGAGCGACAAGTGACTGGTGTTAGCAGTTATGTTACCTCTGACTGGTTAATGTTATGTGATGATGAGAAAGCTTATGGTGACGGATGGTGATGATGGTGATGGATGGTGATGGATGGTGATGGTGGTGATGGTGGTGATGGTTAGGGGAGGGGAGAATGGTGGTAAGGATCAGGGGAGAAGGGGGGAAGGAGGGGTAGTGGGAAGTAAGGAGGGAAGGACGGGTAGTGGGAAGTAAGGAGTGAAGGAGGAGGGGGGAATGTATGGAGGGAGGTAGTGAAGGGGGGGTGTAGGGAGACAATTGGGGAAGGAGACAGAGATGAGAGAGGAGGAAAAAGTGGGAGGGAAGGACAGAAGAAGAAAGTGAAAATGGTGAGAAGGTGAGACATTGCTGAAAGAGTGAGGGAAGAGAGGGAAGGAGTGACGAAGGAAGTAGGGAAGGAACGAGTGAATAAGGAAGAGAAGGAGAGGAGTGAAGAAGGAAGAGAAGGAAAAGAGTGAATAAGGAAGAGAAGGAGAGGAATGATGAAGGAAGAGAGGGAAGGAGTGACGAAGGAAGTAGGGAAGGAACGAGTGAATAAGGAAGAGAAGGAGAGGAGAGAAGAAAGAAGAGAAGGAGACGAGTGAAGTAAGGAAGGAAAGAGTGAAGAAGGAAGAGAAGGAAGAGCAGAAGGACAGGAGTGAAGAAGAGGAAGGAGAGAGGGAGGGAGGGAAGGAGAGAGGGAGGGAGGGAGAGAGGGAAGGAGGGCGGGAGGGAAGGAGAGGGTTGTTCTACTACATCGGGCTCTGTGCAACAATTTGCGTGGTGCAGAAAAATTATCATGTCGTTAAAACACAGGAAACTGCTGGCAAGGCAATTGGATATTATGCAAATTTTCGACGCAAAATGATACTCCAACAAGCAACACGTCGAGAGTTATGGAGGCTCTAGCATTTACGGGTAACTAACTGTAACCCGACGTATCCTGGGTTAGGTTAGGTTAGGTCAGGTTAGGTTAGGTTAGGTCAGGTCAGGTCAGGTTAGGTTAGGTTAGGTTAGGCTAGGTTGGCTCAGTAATCGGAAAAACACAAAAGAACTCCCCCCAAAAAATAAAGGAAAGGAAAAGGAGAGAGAGAAGGAAGAAATTTATGGCAGCCGGAGAACCTACAAATTAAATGAGAAGGGAGAGAATAAAGAGAGGAGAGAGAGAGAGAGAGAGAGAGAGAGAGAGAGAGAGAGAGAGAGAGAGAGAGAGAGAGAGAGAGAGAATAAAACCAAGAGAGAGAGAGAGAGACAGACAGAATAAAGTGAGGATGCTGATGTTCACTGTATTTAAATTTCCGTCGTGGATTTCATTACAAGAACACGATAGGGGCGGGGCGGCCACCACGAGTTAGGACGACCAAACCACGGCGGGATAGACCCACGAATACTCAATTACCTCCCCGTTTTTTCCTCCTTCGGTAGACGGTGGTTAGAAGAAAAGGAAAGAGGAGGAGGAGGAGAAGAAGGGTGGTGGAGGATGAGGAGAAGGAAGGAAGAGAGGGGCAGGAGGAAGGTGGGGGGAAGGGAAAGACGGAACATAGGGTTTAAGATTGACTCACGAATACTCAATTACTTTTCCTTTTTTCTCTCCTTCGGTGGTTAGAAGAAGAAGAGGAAGAAGAGAAGGAGAAGGAGGAGAAGGAGGAGAAGGAGGAGGAGGAAGAGGAGGAGGAGGAGAGGAGAAAAAAAAACAAACATGAGGAAAGATGCAAAAAAAAAAAATCGACAAGACAATGGCGACTAGTTCTTGCTTACTCTCTCTCTCTCTCTCTCTCTCTCTCTCCTCCTTACCCTCCTTTCTTCCTCCTCCTCCTTTATTCTTCCCTCCTCCTCCGTCTCCCATCCCTTGTCCTCTCATCCTCTCCCCCACCTTACCACCCACCCCACCTTATCACCCCTCCTCTCCCCCACCTTATCACCCCTCCTCTCCCCCACCTTACCACCCCTCCTCTCCCCAGGAAGCTAAAACAGGTGTAATCTAGCCAGACTCTACCGCCAAGTAATCTAGTTTTGCAGCCCTTCGCCAGATCACCCGCGTAACGCCGCTTTCTACTGCGCTACCAGACACGCAACTGAGAGGTAGGTAAGGGGAGGTAAGGGGAGGTAAGGGAAAGGGTGAGGGGGCAAGAGTTGGTGTGTGTTTATGAGAGGTGAGGTGAGGGGTAGAGATGGTGTGTATGTGAGAGGGGTAGAGATGGTGTGTGTGTATGTGAGAGGGGTAGGTTTTTCACCATCCCTCTCACTTTCCCATCCTCCTTATCTTCTTTTCTTCCGTCCCTCCCTCACTCCTTTCCTCCCTCTCTCTTTTTCTCCCCCCCCTCCCTTCCTCTCTACTCTACTCCCCCCTCCCTACTTTACCCCTACTAGCGGCGGGAGATGAAACAGAGAGATGTGAGGAAATGTCACCCGTATGGTAATGAGCTATAAGAGTTGAGGGAGGGAGGGTGAAGGAGGAGGGAGGGAGGAGGAGGAAGGGGGAGGGGAGGGAGGAGGGTGGCTTGGCTTCGTCAGTGGGGATGTTTGGTGACCATCACTACACACACTGAGACGCACCATGAAATTAACACACACACACACACACACACACACACACACACACACACACACACACACACACACACACACACACACACATACACACACACGAGGGTTATTTTTTTGTTTTCACATTAGCGTCCCGTAATTATTGTGAAAATAACCTCAGTAGTTTAAGGAACTCGGAAAAAAGAGATTGATTTTTCCTCCAACTGAGCGAATGTATACAGACACTTCGGCGTATGTGAATGAACCCAACACATAAAACCTAATAATAAACCGAATAGAATGAGTAGAGTAAATAGAAGAAAGGGAAAGAATGGAAGGAAAATAAGTAAGTCTCCTAAAATGGCGGAATGTGCGTCAACTGTGGCACAGACGTCGTGAAATAGTCATCTTTACGCGGGAAACTACTTAGGGGGATACACGCCTACTTATTTAACTCTTAATATTATATCAACAACTCCTACGTTATTCACGGTTTCATTCCTTTTATTATTATTATTATTATTATTATTATTATTATTATTATTATTATTATTATTATTATTATTATTATTAATATTGTTGTTGTTGTTGTACAAATGAGGAAAACCTTATCCTCTCCCTCTCTCTCTCCCTCTCTCTCTCTCTCTCTAACAAACACATACCCCTCTTTCTATTCTTCCCCTCCACTCCCGCCTTCCCTCCCTCACTGAAATTCCTCCTCAGGCAAAGTTTGTCTCATTATTCTTGTATAATGTCCATAATTTTCCCAACTTCACCCACCTCTCTCTCTCTCTCTCTCTCTCTCTCTCTCTCCCTTTGTAAGTCCTCTTTCTCCTGTTCTCCCTTTCTCTCTCTACCTTTCCTTTATCCTCTTACTTTCTCTCACATTTAAAGATGAAAAAGAACTTTCGAACTTAAAGGAAAAATTAAAATATTCAAATCTTTAAGAACACATTAACTTACGCATCTCTGAGAACTTTAACTTGTTGCGTTCTTTTAACCACAACTGAAGGTAAAACAAATGAACGCCAAAAATCCGGAAGCAAATCGGGAGAAACAAAAATCTGGCGTCAACATATATCTTAATTAAACAGGTGTAGAGAGAGATGCTGTCTGAATACCTTTATAGCACACAATTGGATGGTACTATACTGCCACTACTGCTAGGGGAGGTAGGGAGGTTGGTAGGGGAGGTAGGGGAGGTTGGTGGGAGGCAGGGGACTGGTGGGGAGGTAGGGAGGTTGGTAAGGAGATAGGGATTGGTAGGGAGGTAGGGAGGTTGGTAGGGGAGGTAGGGGACTGTTAGGAGGAGGTAGGGGACTGGTAGGGGAGGTAGGAGGTTGGTAAGGGAGGTAGGGGATTGCAGGGGAGGCAGGGAGGTTGGTAAGGAGGGAGGCTGGTAGGGGAGGTAGGGAGGTTGGTAAGGAGATAGGAGGCGGTAGTAGGGGAGGGAGTGTTGGTAGTGGAGGTAGAGGTTGGTAGGGAGGTAGGGAAGTTGGTAGTGAGGGACTGTTAGGGAGGGACTTGTAGTAGAGGTTTGGTCATTAGCTGCCGAGGTCGCACGCAAGGCCGCCTGGCAGAGGTCCTATCATAGAGATTTAAGAGCATGAATATACTCACCTTTCCTCCACTCCCCTCTTTACTCCTCTGAGCCTCACTCCCTTCCCTCCACCTCCTTCATCAGCCTCATTTTCCCTCACTCTCCCTTCCCCTCCCTTGTTTTATCGCCCTTCTTGTCTTCCCTACACGATCATATTTGCCTCGTAAGAAGATGAGGAACTTCCGTACGAGGGGAGAGAGAGAGAGAGAGAGAGAGAGAGAGAGAGAGAGAGAGAATAACTGCATATTTGTACTTGCTTTGGCTTCTTATTAACCCATTTTCTACCTTAACGGGATATTGGGGTAACTTGTGTAAATTTATGATGCTTCAGTCAGCACCGTAATGTCCCTTGTGTGTTCACGATTATGGATGGCGGATGATATATTGTTGATGGATGTGGCGTAAATAGACACAAAAGAATATAGGAAAATTTCGTACATTCATGAGTTTGTTGTTACGATATATTTTTACCTTAACGTGGCCAAGGTTCTCAAAGTTTCGCAAGGGATGTAAGAACGGATTTAGATGACCCACTGAGGCTTGGAGACAAAGATGGATTCTCAAAGGCTAATACGTTAATTTTTATCTATAACAAGTGAAATATGAACGTTTTTAGCTGCATTACTGAAGCTTCGATACAAAAATGGATTCTTTGAAATTTGTCAGCTATTATTTTAAACGTATGTAGAGATAAGAGAACGCTTAAAACTGGTTCACATCAGCTACAACACACATATGGCGGCCATACTGAAGTCGAACTAACATTGGGAAGGATATTACGTTCTCGAAGCACCAGTCAAGGAATCCGGATTCTTATTTTGATTACCTACTGAGTACAGTATGTTCCGTCTCGCTGATGCTGCTGTCTACATCTCCAACACCTCCCTGTCCACCACACACTGCTCCAACACCTCCCTGTCCACCACACACTGCTCCAACACCTCCCTGTCCACCACACACTGCTCCAACACCTCCTTGTCCACCACACACTCCTCTCCCTGTCCACCACACACTCCTCCAACACCTCCCTGTCCACCACACACTCCTCCAACACCTCCCTGCCTGCCCATCACACACTCTCCTCCAACACTTCGAGGACGAGGGTCGAGGTACTACTCCAGGTGGACGTATCAGACCTCGAGTGGCAGTAATTGGTGGAGTTCACGGAGGAGTGATAGTGGTGCCCCAGCCGGCCTTCATTACTCTAATAAGAATATAAAGTGGCTGGTTTGTGTCTCCCCGGCCTCTTGGTGGGTAGATAGGCCGGATAGTTGGGGGCTAGTGGGGTGGGGGGGATGGAAGGATGGAGATGAGAGGAGGGAGGGAGGAGGGAGGGAGGGAGGATAAGGGTTGGCAGGAGGGGGTGGTAATGAGGAGAGGGAAATAGTGTGGTGGTTGAGGGAGAGAGGGAGTGAAGGGTGGTGGTAGGAATGGGGGAGAGGGTAAGATGACGTAATAGGGAATTGTGGGTTAAGAGGGGGAGAGGGCGAGGAGGGAGGTGTAAGAGTAGTAGGAGGAAGAAGAGGACAAGAAGAAGAAGGAGGAGGAGGAAAAGAAGGAGATAAAGGAGGATAAGGAAGAAGAAGGAGAGGAGAATAAAAAAGTAGGAGGAAAGGATTAAGATGGAAGGCAGGAAGCAGAAAGAAAAAAAGAGACAAATGGTAGAAGGTAAAAAGAAGGAAAGAAAGGGAAGAGGAACAACTGAACACTCTCACAACAACAACAACACGACGCCATCTTGAATCCCGAAGCTAAATATATTATTGATGTTTCTCATAATAAACGAACAACAGTTTAATCTAATTGTAAAGAAAACAAAAGTTGGGTTAAAAGTTAATCAAGATAAGGTTTGGTTAAGTTAGGTTAGGTGAGGTCAAGTAAGTCGAGTCGAGTTAGTTTAGGTTACTAGGTTATGTTACGAATACACTTCCTGTGCAATAATTATTCCCTCCCTCCCTCCCTGCCTCCTTCTCTCCCTTCCTCATCCTCCCTCCCTCCCTCCCCTGCTGCCTCCTTCTCTCCCCTTCCCTCATCCTCCTCCCTCCCCGCCTCCTCCTTCTCCCTTCCTCATCCCTCCCTCCCTCCCCTCCTCCTTCTCCCTTCCTCATCCTCCTCCTCCCTCCTCCTCCCTCCCTGCCTCCCTTCTCTCCTTCCTCATCCTCCCTCCCTCCCTCCCTCCTCCTTCTCCCTTCCTCATCCCCCCTCCTCCCTCCTCCTCTCTCTCCCTTCTCATCCTCCGTCCCCTCCCTGCCTCCTTCTCTCCTTCCTCATCCTTCCTCCCTCCCTCCCCTCCCTCCCTTCCTCATCCTCCTCCTCCTCCTCCTCCTTCTCCCTTCCTCATCCCTCCCTCCCTCCCTCCTCCCTCCCTCCTCATCCTCCTCCCTCCCTCCCCTTCCTCCTTCTCTCCCTCTCATCCTCCCTCCCTCCCTCCCTCATCCTCCCTCCCTCCCTCCCTCCCTCCCTCCTTCTCTCCCTTCCTCATCCTCCCTCCCTCCCTTCCTCATCCTCCCTCCCTCATACCCTCTAAGCTTCAGGCATCGCACAGTACACAGGTCACAGGTCACTGGTCACAGTACAGCACACAGGTCACAGTACACAGGTTACAGGTCACAGTAAAGCACACAGGCCTGTGGTGCATACAGGTCAGGCAGGTCAGTACAGGCTCACAGGTCACAGTACAGGACACAGGTCATAGGTCACAGTACAGCACACAGGTCACAGCATACAGGTCACAGTACAGCACACAGTTCACAGGTTACAGGTCACAGCACAGCACTGCACAGGTCACAGTGGTCATTTAAGCTTTACAGGTCACAGTATAAAGTCACAGGCTCACAGTACAGCACACAGGTCACAGTACAGCACACAGGTCACAGTACAGCACACAGGCCACAGTACATAGGTCACAGGTCACAGTACAGGTCACAGGTCACAGCATACACACAGGTCACAGTACAGTACACAGGTCACAGCCAACAAACATCGAGAAATTTACAATAGAAAAATAATGTGTCCGGCGGAGTGTATAAAAGGAGTTATGAGCTGTGGGGGTGTTTATCTCTCTCTCTCTCAGGTGTTAAGGAGCCGTGGGGGTGTTGTGTGTGTGTGTGTGTGTGTGTGTGTGTGTGTGTGTGTGTGTGTGTGTGTGTGTGTGTGTTTCTTCTTCTCTCTCTCTCTCAGGTGTTAAGGAGCGTGGGGGTGTTGTGTCTCTATCTCTCTTTTTGTCTTCACTTTTTTATCTCTCTCCTCTCTTTCTCAGTTGTTAAGGGGTCAAAGATGTCTCTCTCTATTTCTCTCTGTTTATATATCTCTATCCCTTTATCTCTCTCTCTCTATCTCTCTCTCTTTATCTTTCGTCTTGTGATTAATATTGTTGAATTATTAATTATATCGACCTTTTTTTCATATTTTTCAATTAATTTCCATTTTTTATGTAATTTGTTCTATTTTTTAAATATTTTAATAGAAATATTCAGTTTATTAATCTCATTATCTTTATTTTCTTATTTTTATACTTTCAATATTTTTTATTATTCGTCAGTAAATGATTTATTGTTTATTTATTTATTTAATTTTTGTCGTATTTTGATTTTCCTTCATTATTATTGTATTTTTACTTTTATAAGGTAAGAGGGGGGGTTGATGAGGAGGAGGTCGATGATGGGGAGGAGGAGGAGGTTGATGATGGGGGTGAGGAGGTTGATGATGGGGGGTGGAGGAGGTTGATGATGGAGGAGGAGGTTGATGATGGGGGGAGGGAGGTTGATGATGGGGGGAGGAGGAGGTTGATGATGGGGGAGGAGGAGGAGGTTGATGATGGGGGAGGAGGAGGAGGTTGATGATGGGAGGAGGAGGACGATGGGGTGAGGAGGATTTGATGATGGGGAGGAGGAGGAGGTTGATGATGGGGAGGGGTGAGGAGGTTGATGATGGGGGGTGAGGAGGTTGATGATAGGAGGAGGAGGTCGATGATGGGGAAGAGGAACAGAAAGAGGAGGAAGTTGAGGAGGAAGTTGAAGATGATGATAATGATAAGGAGGTTAATAAGGATAAGGAGAGGAAGAAGAGGAGGCGAAAGAGGAGAAGGACGAAGAAGAGAAGGAGAAAAAGAAGAGAAAGAAGAGGAGGGAGAGAAAGAGGAGGCGACCCCCCTCCCTCAGTAAGTGTGGCTTAACTCCTTAATTACCCGGTCGAGGTCTTGCCCAACTACTTTACTTTTATTGGCCAAACATCCTCGCCAGGGAGCCATTGTGGGGAGAGGCAGCCAGGGCGTGTGAGGGAGGGAGGGAGGGAGGGAGGGAGAGAGAGAGGGAGAAGTGCGGGAGAGAGGGAGGGAGAGAGGGAGGGAGAGAGGGGAGGTTAAGGATGAAGAAACAATTATTAGACAGATACTATATATCCACACTTCATCCACCAATACCTATCCACACTTTATCCACCAATACCTATCCACGCTTCATCCACCAATACCTATCCACACTTCATCCACCAATACCTATCCACACTTCATCCACCAATACCTATCCACACTTCATCCACCAATACCTATCCACACTTCATCCACCAATACAAATCCACACTTCATCCACCAATACCTATCCACACTTCATCCACCAATACCTATCCACACACCCACACATTTTTATCATCTCACACAACTTATAAAATCCCGTTTATTTTTGGTTCTAACATTAAATAACTTTCAAACGTTGTGTTATATTCAGGTGATGTCAATTAGCTTTCACCTGAGCATTAGCCCCGGGAATTCCCTAAGGGCTACGCATGTTGAATATGTCTGTTGGAAAAAAAAGAGGGAAAGAACTAGAATACTTCAGGGTCAAGGGATAAAAGATCAGGGGTTAAGTGTGAGGGGTCAGAGGTGAGGGGTTAAGGGTGAGGGGTTAAGGGTGAGAGGTTAAAGGTGAGGGGTTAGGGGTGAGGGGTTAGGAGTTAAGGGTGAGGGGTTAAGGGAAAAGGGATAAGGGCTAAGGTTAAAGGTGAGGGGTTAAAGGCCAGGGACTAAGGACCAGGAGTTAAGGGTGAGGGGTTAAGGGTTACTGGTTAAAGTGTCAGGGGTTAAAGGCCAATGGTTAAGGGTGTCGGTAAGATCAAAGTCTATAACACGAAGCCCATACTTACAAACTTCTTCCGAATTCCTGAGAAAAACTTATATTTTTTCTCACTATTAGCGATAAATTTACGATACTTTACGAAAAACCAATATAACTTACGATAACTTAACATAAACTTAAGATAATATACAATTACTTTACATAACTCAAAGTAATTATTATTATTATTATTATTATTATTATTGTTTTTATTATTTTTATTATTATTATTATATACTTGAAGTACAAGACAATACTATAAACTTCCAAAAGAACTTCTCCTGGACCCCGAGAGAGAGAGAGAGAGAGAGAGAGAGAGAGAATAGGTATAACTCAGGTATTCGTCCCTCACAAATAGGACTTACAACTATGCTATTGGACATTGATGGTATCGATCACCTATAATGATGCTTACCTGGGTACTGACGGAGGAGGGTAAGGGTGTGGCAAGGGGCAGGGGACAATGGAGGCGTAAGGGGGGGGGATCAAGCTGTGAAGGGTCAGTGTTGGGTTTGGCTGTGGGAGAGTGCGTGATAGTGTGGGTGGGTGGGTGGGGGGGTGCGTTTGGTTACGCTAGGACTTACTTTTATTAACAGAACAGAAAAGATTACCGTAATCGCGTGAATAAAGTAGTACTCAATAACAGCATTTCAATTATGGACTTTTAATGCCATTTTTATCATTTTGGTTATATAACTTATTCGTTCATGTGTCGTGTGTTCGACTTTCAGTGCACTCATTTACCCAGCGGCAATTAATATTATCGTTTTCTTTCAAGGACACAACTTTTCTATAAAACAAACATTACAGAGGTTAAAGGTACGATATCGGAACATTATCGTCATCTTGGAGGTTACAGCTTCTTTAGATACCATTAAATTACACGAAATTTTATCTTTAACTCCAAGTGGATAATATTCAGATATTATAACATTAATCTCCGTCTAAAATAAAGAAAATGGAACCCACCTCAGAAAACGGGACAGATGACGGGAGAATATGCTGTCAGACGCTAGCAAGTCACCCAAGGACAGGTTACTAATACCTCCAATTGCCAGAACCAGGAAGTGAATTTAAACGGAGATAATTTGATATTTTTTCACCCTAATATTTAAGACAATAGCGACATTAATAATTAAATAGTATATAATCACCGTTGGAAATGGGAGTTATTAGTATAGTATTTTCCATTTGTTTTCTGCCTTTGTATTACGCTCTTCGCCAAATAGTACACTTAAATTAATGTTACACACTTGTTGATTCTGTTCGATAAGTACGTTTCTCTTTTACACTTAAATCTGGTTCTTAAGTAAAAAAAAAGTATTGTTATACACTTAAAACTGTCAAAAATAGTACTTACTCTTACTTAAAATTGTTCCATTAGTGAAAAAATGCACTTATTGCTTACACTTATTAAACAGTTGAGTAACACCAACACTTATTGTTCACAGTTACATATTGTTTACAAGTAAGAACATGTATAATGTACCATTTCACACTTAAAAACAATAATGTGAAAAATACACTAAATGTTTACACTTAGGAACGGTAACATCTCGTCCCTTCACCACCACAGATCCAACTAACGACGGGACCCGGCCATGTGACACGCTGAGGACGGCGTTTAATAAGAGGTTGTTTGCTCGTTAACGTCTTGTTTCAACTACTGGCGGGAACCAATAGGATCTCTTCCGCCCTACACCTCTTTAGTATTCTCTTTAAAACTTGTAAGTTACTTTTTTTTTAATCTTACGTGGGATATGATGAAGTGCTTATTTACGATATGTTATTAGCGATTTTACTTAATTTGGGGGATCAGTTTATCGTAGTGTAAGGGAGGTAGTTGAAGCCTTATGAGAGAGAGAGAGAGAGAGAGAGAGAGAGAGAATAATCTGAGACGTATTTTGTCAAGTATTTTATAATATCCTACTCACTCGTGACTGTCAAGGGATACCGGGTCCCACAGTCTTAAAAATGACGCACCGGAACACAGGCGACCCAAACACACGCATATCCCTACCACCCCCCTATACCCACCCGCCCACCCAAGGGAGCCGAACAACCCCTCCCTGCACCTCCTATACTCACTCGCCCACCCCCTCCTTCAGATCTCCTGCCCCAAGGGTAAATCACCAACTAATCATAGTAATGAGGAGCTTAGCTGTCCCGGGGTTCCTTTTGTTTCGTGTGTGTCTCTCGCTACAATGGGCCACAGATTACGCTCAATTATTAATTTTAATGACGCGAATATATTAACGTTGCTTTGGGATTCTGTACCAACGAGGCTCTTGTTGTGTGTGTGTGTGTGTGTGAGTGTGTGTGTATTGTGTGTGAGTATGTATACGTATATAAGACCTTTACGTGTGTTTAAAGAGGAAATTTTTGAGGGAAAGAGACGTAATGTAGGTTCGAACATTTTTATATATTGTGTAATGTATCGAACAATTTAGTCTTGTATATTTTAGATTCGCGTTTAATTTAATAAAAACAAAAACTAAATAAATATTCATATAAGCTTCCTCTTACATACGAGTCGATAATATTGTACACCTATTTCTTTCTGTTTTGTTGTGTCACCCTAACATTGGCTCATTCAGTGTTCAGATTTAACCTTAACGGCCAATAAAATTAACTTTTTGTCATTAAGAGTGATAGTGATTGGTTGTTGTTTTGTTGTCATGTTATAATTTGTCTTTTTATTTCGTCTGTGTTCAGAAATACATCGCTAGTTTTCTTTGCTCTATACTGAACATAATTTACTCAAAGTTATCTTACGAGTTACTGATGTATTTCACCAACTGATCAGTATTTTATTAATTTTACAGAGAGAGAGAGAGAGAGAGAGAGAGAGAGAGAGAGAGAGATGAAAACAGAAACGGAAATAGGAAGGTAAAGGAATACTGAGAGAGAGGAAGAGAGAGAGAGAGAGAGAGAGAGAGAGAGACTGTACTTTATGGTAACCTTCTAAGACTTCAGGAAAGCTTTCAGGTGTCGGTCAGAAGGTTAATGAGGGACACACCTGGTGAAGGGAAGTTTTTAATGAGGTGACAGTCTTACTTACCTGTTCTCTCACTTACCTGGTTTTCTCTCCTGTCTCACTTCTCTGATCAAGTTCTCAAGGCATCGTAGGTAGAGAATTGCACCAGTCTTTATTTGGCCTAACCTAACGTAACCAAACCCAACGTAACCCAACCAAATCTAACATAACCCAACCAAAGTTTAATTTACTCAAGACATAAACTAACCTAATCAGGCTTAAACCCGATCTAACTCACCCTAACCTTGATAAAACCTAACCTAACCTAAATGAGAAGAAGCTAGTGTGGGATTTTGTTCACTGAGAAACCATTTTGTGGGTTTTTTCAAGTGGTATTTTGTCTCGTGTTATATTTACATAATATTGTGGGTATTTATTTTCCAGTGGGGATTTTATTCAGCTAAATTAAGGGATTTTTTGGGGATTTTTCTGCAGTGGGATTTTACTATGGGAGAATGTAGGAATTTTTCTTCAATACTGGGATTTTATTTACTGTGTGATAGTCAAGCATCTGTTTGGATCTTTTCAGTGTTTTATTTCCAGTGGGATTTTTTTTCTCATTAAGATTTTTTCTCTGGATTCGTTTTTTTTCTTCAGTGTTTTTTCAACTATACATTTTTTTCAGTAGAACAAAATTTTTCTTCTGACTCTCTCTCTCTCTCTCTCTCTCTCTCTCTCTCTCTCTCTCTCTCTCTCTCTCTCTCTCTCCACCACAACAGGTTAATAAAACACACAGGAAAACTTTTTATCACGATTTTTTTTTCTCATTAGATATTTATTTGAAACAATCGACAGGAACTTCTCAAGAACAACCTTTCCTTATGTCACTGTATTATTTTCTGTAGTTATCATCAAATACAAATGAAGGACACACACACACACACACACACACACACACACACACACACACACACACACACACACACACACACACACACACACACACACACACACACATACCAGATAATTTGTTATATAATTTTGACAATCTATTTACAAACATAACTTAGATAATTGAACACAAAATTATATTTAAATAACATGAGTGAATGTCAATTAATTCTTTCTTTCTTTTTATATATACAAAAGAATATATAGCATGAAGCAGTGGGACATTGGTAACACCTGTCAGTCTTAACCTTGGTAACACCTGTCAGTCTTAACCTTGGTAACACCTGTCAGTCTTAACCTTGGTAACACCTGTCAGTCTTAACCTTGGTAACACCTGTCAGTCTTAACCTTGGTAACACCTGTCAGTCTTAACCTTGGTAACACCTGTCAGTCTTAACCTTGGTAACACCTGTCAGTCTTAACTAGTTGCAATAGACTGTAGGGAGACAAGCTGTGAGGAACCTCCATGGTATGTATGTATGTATGTATGTATGTATGTATGTATGTATGTATGTATGTAAGGTATATAGTTCAGACTGTGTGTGTGTGTGTGTGTGTAAATTCATGTTCCATCTCATAAACAACAACGTCAGTACGAGCATTCAGTAGCGCCTGGCAGAACATATCCAGGCGTATGTTCGCTCGCCTGCTGCATGTACTGGCGATCTTTTTTTACATGACAAATGTGATCAGAAACTTAAACAACCTTGTTATTATGTCAGCCCCGGTACTAGGTCAACCCCGGTACTAGGTCAACCCCGGTACTAGGTCAACCCCGGTACTAGGTCAGCCCCCGGGACTAGGTCAGCCCCGGTACTCAGGTACAGCCCCGGTACTAGGTCGGTGTCAGGTACTAGGTCAACCCCGGTACTAGGTCAGGTACTAGGTCATCCCGGTACTAGGTCAACCCACTATGTCAGCCCAGTACTAGGTCAGTACTAGGTCAGCCCCGGTACTAGGTCAAACCCGGTACTAGGTCAACCCCGGTACTAGGTCAACCCCGGTACTAGGTCATCCCCGGTACTAGGTCATCCCCGGTACTAGGTCAACCCCGGTACTAGGTCAACCCCGGTACTAGGTCAACCCCGGTACTAGGTCATCCATATTACTAGACCAGCTCCACAATCAATACTACTAATATCAATATCTATGAGGGGAGGAGTCTGAGGTTAGGCGAGAACTGTAGAGGGAATAAATACCTTATACATGCAACCAACCAGCTATTATTAGTATCATTATTATCATTATTAATATTTACACTTATGCTCTCTATGTACGAGGAAGTGGGATTGGGGGAAGGAGAGGGAGGGAGAGGGAAGGAAAGGGGGGAGGGAAAGGGGGAGGGAAGAGGGAAGGAAAGGGGGATTAAATATATATGTATAGAAAAAATACACAAGGCATCACATCTTCATCACTATTAATATGTTTATATACAACGTCCGATGAGCTTAAGACGGCAGACACAGCATATTGGTGACGTCACTTTGGCAGAAGGAACACAAACAAACAAATATTGGTGGTGGCGAAGTCAAGAATCAACGATATCGAACACAGTGTTTGTAAATCATGGCGGTGGTGGTGGTGGTGGTGTTTACGAGAGAGAGAGAGAGAGAGAGAGAGAGATAGAGGTCAAAGCTCCACTAGAAAAGGTCAACAAGGTGATGGGTGGTGACCTATAATTCCTTGTGCTTGACCTGTGTACCAGCTCAATCAACCACCACAGTTAACCACCAAAAACAACCATTTAACCACAATTCATCAACATTTAGCAACCAATATTCAAGATCAACCCCATTTTCACACCATTTTACTCAACCAAGCACCAACCATAACCAGAAACCATTATCTACCATTAACCAGCGTCTACCATCGTCCGTGGGTTTGTGCGTCTGTCCAGTATGTCCAAGAGTCCGTGTGTATGGTACGTAGGTCCGTGGGTCAGGTCCGTGGGTCTTGTCCGTGGGTCTACGATCGTCATGGGCTTAAGATCATACATAAGATCTGATAGGAGACCCCTTCCCCCCCTTCCCCCTTCCCCCTCACCTATGCCATGAGGAAGGGGGGAGGGGGTAAGGGGAGGGGGAGGAGGAGGAAGAAGTCACCATCATTATCACTATCATCACCAACACCATTTCTACTACCATTATCACCACTATTACTACCACCAACACCATCATCATCATCACCACTACTACTACTATCACTATTATCACCATCAACACCACCACTACTACCACCATCAAGAACTACCACCACCACCACCACCACCCCCACCTCTTCTACAACTACTACCACCACCACCACCATCACCACCACCACTACCACAATCCACCACTGCGGCTACTGTGGCAATGAACACACACACACACACACACACTCCTCTCAGTAAAACCACCACAATCTAATATACCTTAATATATTACTAGTAAACTCTGTCAACAAAACACACCACACGGGGCCCCCCTAAAAAAAATCATGTACGTCCCCAAACAACTAGAGGGAAACTCCACAGGCCAATCAAAGCGAAGACTAATCTGATGCTGGTATGTGAGTGGCTGCTGCGGGAGGCGTTGGAGGTTTCGTCGTAGTTAACGTGGCCAAGACTCGGGTGAAGGAAGATATCTGAAACATCATAAAAAACGGAAAATTGAGTTTTAATGGCGGACTCAAACAGATATAAAATTAATTTAGGTTTATGGCTACACTACCTTACTCTGAGATTATTATCCTCCCTCCTCCAGGTCATAAAAGGAGGTTTAGTTTTACTGAGTAATTAAAAAAGAGATACAATAAAGTTTAAAATGATTCTTTCTCACGTACGATTAATGTGTATCCTCCTGTGGCCTAAGATTATCAAAACATGACTATTTTTCTCCCCTCTTGTCAGTAATAATAAAGGAATAAGAGACAGAGAATAAAGAGAACAATAAAGAAGAATAAGTGTAATAACAAGAACATAAAACAAACATGATAAACACAACAAAACATACAAAATTTTGACTTCGTTATATTCAAACTTCTTCACTGACGTTAATAGTGAATAGTGATGCTCTCTTACCTTATATATAGTGCTAGGGGGTATAGTGAGTGATGGTGAG